>NW_019384883.1:423747-467580 GCF_000671375.1 Centruroides sculpturatus
GTCAAGCATGGCAGAGTTTCTGTGGAGAAAAAATTATAACACTATCTTGTATCGAGTTTAGGACTATGACACTGTTAATGAATAGATGTAATTTACTACATTGTATGAAAGTTGAACTACTTTTCCTAAAGTAAAACCTTTCTCACACAAAATGTCTTCTGTTTGTACTTTTCCTAAAGTAAAACCTTTCTCACACAAAATGCATAATTTAATACACTAATTAAATGAAGCCCTCATGAACTTATAGTGCTAATCCTCAGAATCATTCTGAGGTAGAGTTTGAATGTTTGAAAAAAATTCTAAAATCAGATGAATAGGTGCGTGTGTGTTAATATTTTTGCTCTCTGAACTTTGCCTGTAGATGTGTTTCAAAACAGAAAACATTACAATTAATCTGATAAATCACAAGAAAGATTTTGCAGATCAAGGTAATGTGGTGATAGCCTTTGATTATAATAAAACTCTGGTTTGGTTGTCTATAGTTTTAATATACAGTTGGGCATCGATTGTTTGAAATAATCAAGATGATCTATGCCCTACCATATATTATGATGTTTGAATGATTAGCTCTTGTTCTTAATATTTCTTGTCTTTTCCATTAAGTTTGTAGATTGCAATAAAACACTGTATTGAATACATAACAAAATTAATATTAAATAACACATGGTTTTCATGTAAAAATTATTTATTATAGTTTTGTTTTGAAGTAAGTCACTTATTATGCTTTGTTTTACATAGTATAATTTAAGAAAGACTATTAATAAATCCCTGCTTGAATCTAAAATTGAAAAATCTGCTGTTGGTTACATTTATAATATCAATGCTGTTTCTAATGCATCAAGCTGTGCTCATTGCCTAGGCACACTGAAGTATTCAATGCATTAGAAGCTTGTGATTTATTAATCATGCATTTCTGTTTGTACTGTAATAAATAAAACCTAATACTAGTGCTGATAGTGAGATATTTCAACAGCGGGCCTATAGAAGATCATTGAAATTGTTGTTATATAAAAAATTTGTAATTTCTGGAATTAATACTTTGAGTTGATTTTGGATAATCAATGCTTTACTGTACTTACTTCAAATTTTAATTTCTTAGTTTGCTTATATGCACAAATTATTTTTATCATAATGTTTAAACTGTAAATAAAAAAAGTATTAATTTATATTTATTTCATTGAAGTAATATGTAATTGGATATTATAAATTGAATAAGAAAATTCATATTCAATAGAAATCTTTGTGAGTTTGTAAACAGTTTTGATTTAAATTGTATATTATACTGAAATATAGTAAAAACTAATATATACAGTAAGACCCTGTTTAATGCTGATTCAATATAATGTGGTCTGCTCAAAGCCTAAAAAAAAGCTCAAAAATTTGCGCTGATTCAAATTATCACGGCATTTCATTGATTCATATATAATATGATTATTTACAAACACAAACCAATCAGCAAAAGGTGGCAATTCGTCATAGTTCTGTACTTTCCTTAAATCTATATTTGTTTGGTGCAATTTTGAAAAAAAAAATTATAACATCGTGGATGCCGTAGGCCAGTGTTTTTCAACCTTCTTGAATACGCGACCCCTTTACAAGTTAAAAAATTCTGGCAACCCCCCAGGGCCATATTAAAACTATATCAGTGATTTTAAAAACTACGTATTTAATTTTCTTTCTGTTGAGACCTAAATATCGATCGAAAAACCAATTGTACTGTAAAATAAACAAGTACAGCCTTCTCACTGAAATTATAGTTTTTTTTATTGTAGTGTAGGACCTACAAACACTTGTCTTTTTCTTTTACCCAAGACTCCCCATGTAAGGCTTTGCGACCCCCTGGGGATCGTGACCAGTGCCGGCCCGAACCAAGTTTTAGAATGGAGCGAGATCCTATTATGGCGCCCCCCTTGGTTGTCCCTAATTTATACCCTTTAATTTTCTTTACCACTGAGGCGCCCCCTAGGACAGCGCCTGGAGCGGCTGCTCTGTTCGCCCTATGGTAGGGCCGGCTCTGGTCATGATCCACAGGTTGAAAAACACTGCCGTAGGCAATATCGACTTTGCTTTGCAATAATTAACTGATAAATGCATGAATGGAGTTTGGAAGAAGTTATGGTTGAAGGTATTCAGGGCCAGATCATTGCATAGACAAATGAGACAAATGTCTAGGGCCTGGTCAAACTGTCTGTTTTGAAAAGATTTGTAAATAAGATAGTTTATTTACTAAACTAAAACAAATCTTAAATTTTTATTAATAAAAATTTAAGATTTGTTTTAGTTTTTCACATTTAGTTTTGTTTTATTTATTGTTTCATATTTCTTGTGGGAGAGGGAGTGGACCCGGTAAGAAGAAAATGTCTAGGACCCCAAAGTGGGTTAATCCGACCCTGAAGGTATCCAAGAATTCTCAAAGAGAAGAGCCTATCATTGACCAAATTGTCAACCTAATCAATACTGCAGGACTAGGAGATGTAGACGAGTAGGATATTGAGTATTTACCGCAGGTTTCTGGTGAGAACCTAATCAAATTTTAGCGAATGATTCAGATTTTGAAAGCAGTGCAAAAGCAAAATGAGGCGTTTTGGATGCAATCTTCTGCTATCGACATTTGCTTAAGGAAAGAAAAAAAAGCAACAAATGAAACTACATAACTTTATTGCAAAAAAAAAAAGAAAAGAAAAAAAACAAGAATTTCAGAAAAGCCAGGTCCTTCCTCACAAAAAATGAACTTTACATTTCTGTGTGTATATGTTTGTGTTATTTAACATATATTATTATGCAAATTAATATAAAAGTAACAAGAATTTCAGAAAAGCCAGGACCTTCCTCACAAAAAATGAACTTTACATTTCTGTGTGTATATGTTTGTGTTATTTAACATATATTATTATGCAAATTAATATAAAAGTAACATAAATTATAGTAAAATTTGTATTTTTGGTTGCGTGTTCCCCTTTCCCTATCTACTCTATGTTAAAATGATCTTGTTTTACGCTGTTTTGTTTAGGGTTTTTTCGTCTAGGAACATATCCCCCACATTAAGTGGGGTCTTACTGTATTTATATTTTTTGGAAAGGCCTTAAATTACATTGATGAAAAAGTCTTGGAAATGTAAAAAAATGTGTGTGTAATCATCAATGAAATTGCATCAACTGGTATGTGGGATGTAGAAACAAATATTGCACCAGACCAGTCTGGAGCAATGTTTGCATTTACAACCTGTATATATCCAATAAAAAAATTTTTTTTATCTTGTAGATAGATAGAGTTAATATAAAATATATTAATAAGAAAAGAATTGCCTAAAACAATTGCAGATAAGTCTCCATATTATTATACCATATGGTCTCCATGAGTATTTTGAAAAACATCAAAAATAAGTCATAGTTACAAGCCATTTTTAATAATTTATTCATATATAATTTGGTGGTGGCTACTGTTTGGGATATTCTATTAAAATTTGAGAAGAAAGGTTAATGATTTTTATAATAAATATTCCATTTAGAATTTTCTCATTTAACATATAATAACAAATAATTTCACCATCAGAGAAGACTTAGACAGTATTTACATTGTCTAGCTTTTTATAGAATTCATATTTTGCATATTTGACTCGATTACAAGAGGGGTTTAAAATTATATATATTTCAGATTTATTTGGAGAAAAATTTTAATCAGTAAACTATATTTATATGAAATTAATTACAGCAAAGGATGATTACAACAATTTATCATTGTATGTGTCTTGAAAAATGATCAGTTTATTAACATTAAATTAGATATTTTTTCTAATGTTTATAAAATATTATTTTGTATCTAAAAGCAGATAGATAATATAACTAAACAAAAACTTGCAATGTGCAGTCTAAGCTAATTTTACCTTTTCTATAGAAAAATTACCTATAACAACTAAACAGTACTGAATATTTAATGCTGTCTTATGACAATAAATGTAACACAGTTTTACCAAAATGAGCATTGCATAAAAAAAGGAAATGTTGATTTCATAAGTTTACATGGGTAAATTACAATGTCAGTACTATGAATGAAATTTTTGGCATAATTTTATAATTGTTAAATGTTTGGATGTGGTTTGTGTCCTTAAACATTTAACACAATCCAAACATTCACTGCCAAATGTTTTTCATATCAAACATATAGTTAACAGATAATTCTATTGAGGTATACTTTAAAATAGATTAAAATTATTGATAAAGATATAAAGTTTTATATATTGTGTTAATATCAGTATTGTTGCAATTTCTTAAAAGATAATAATTAAAATGTGCTAATATAATCAAAAATGAAAATTAATATCAGATTAATATCTTTGTGTATTAGTTACATAGTGTTTAAAGACCAAATTTTGTAATTGTCTTCATTATGTATATTGTTCAATGTTATTGCATTATGATCTCTAAAAAATGTTTTAATTTATTCACTGTAACTGAAAATATTAATATAATAAAGTTAGAAAAGATGATAGTATTACTATAAATATTAAAAATCGTAATAATAAACATAATAATCATTTTTGTTGTTGACGTTGTCATTGTCATTGATATTGTCATTGCCATCATCATCAGTATCAATTCCTGATTTCTTATATTTCTCTAGACATTGTTTAGCTAGATCATTGGTTTCTTTTTCAATATAATATAGAATCTCCCCATCCTCATCTACACAAAATTGATTTTTTCCAACAGTTTGATGATGATTGTAATTTCCAGTATTGCCATTGCATTCAAGCCGCGGATAATGGGTACTCATAAATTCTGTATCATATTCATCTCTGGCACAGTCTGAAAATACATTTTTTAATAAAATTATTTTTTGAATATTTTGGTAAATAAAGGTAAACAGAAACTTACTACAGAGCATCTCTGTCTTCATATTAGCTTTTTCAGAACTATAACTTTTGAAACTTTTACCATTTCTATCTGTACAGAAACACCTATAATTTGAAATAAAATTTAATAAATTTTGAATTCACTGACAATTATTAAATTTCATAACATTTTTCATTACATACTTATCAGTAAGACACTGTTTTCTTGAAAAACTTCCATCATAATCACAGTCTACATCTTTCAGACCGATCAATTCAACTCCTTTTAAAGAAAACTGGTGAGTAATTAACTGTGTTCGTTGGACTATTTCTTCACATTTTGTTAAATAATTCTTTCTATGCTTTTCAACATCATCTGTCATGATTATAATTAGTAGTATAATGACAATTGTTCAAAAGTTATATAATTATAAATGAAAAGTTACTCACAACAAGGAAGTAAAGTGATATTTTGAATTAATGTTACTTGTCCTATATGCTTCCCCGAGATAGGATCGGAACAATAGCACACATTTCCCACACATTGCAATTCTTCATAATTACCATTTAATGTACAGTGTTCATGTGGTTCTGTATTCCAAGCAGTTCCAGAATTTTTTTCTTGCTCAAAAAGTGTCAAAGAGCAACCTAAATTTTAGAATATACAATATTAAAAATATTAAATTATCAGTTTGAAAATGTTTAATCTTACCACAAGTCATATTTTTATCCATTTCTTTGTTGGCTTGGCCAAATATGCGTTTTCCATTATTTTCAAAACAGAAACATCTGTCAAAAGAAATTCTATTATTTATTTGTTTATCTAATTGTATTAAATGATTAAAGATTAGGTTTGGTTAATGACTTTTTAATATATCTTAAAAACCTATTTAAAAAAATTTAAGATTTATATGATGTTATTTTGTAATAATAGGAGACTAGTTGTTTGTTATATACATGACAAAAAATGCTATTCAAACTAATCTGAATCCATCTTTAAAAATTACAATGCATTGAAAAAATAATTAAATTAAATTTGAATTTAGATTTCTTAAAAATATATTATTATTTTTCTTGTTTTGCTTAAAAGTTTACCAAGACATCCCATAAACTGTTGTTGTAGTTATTTACTTATTTAATTATAATGAAATTTAAAAATTGGAAATACATACAGAAAGTTTTTATTGTTATTAAAAATGGTTGTATGATTAGGTTATTAACATATAGCTTCCTAGAAACTTCTTACATATATTTCTGCATAAAAGATTTTGATATGTCTACTAGAAAATCAAAGGTATTCAAAATTAGTGCCACCATAATTAGTGCAACACTTAAGAAAAACATGTGACTCAATTTCCTGCTTTGCATTGAATAAAAAACCAAAATAAACATAAAAGAGTTACTTACACACTATCAGAAAGCAAGTTTAATAAAGAATATTTTGGCATTTTAAGATTTAAAATTGAATACTAAACTGTGGAAGTATACACTAAACAAGAAAAAATTGTCTAATATGAAAATGAGAGGTAACAGTTTCAATTTTACCAATTAGATGCCAGTTTTTTTGTACTAGTACAAGCCACCAATGAACATAAAACACAAAATACAGCAATAATCCTTTGGGCATAAATTAAGGACACTTTCTGTTTTTCTATTATGTGGACAAGCAATTGTCTTAAAAAAAAATAACTCTGTGCCTATTCTCATCATTAAGAGAACAAACCACAGTTTTTAGAGAGATTGCTACTGTTTTAAAGTGTCAACTGGTACTGTTTCAAAAATTCTCAAAAGACATGAAGCTACTGGTGAGATTACTGATAGACTGAATATAGGTCAAAGAATCACATCATCTTGACAGGATTGAATTTTGCAGCAGCTGTTACTATCTGATTGGCACTTAAACTGTAATGAACTTCAATGCCAGATGTGCATGCAATAACAGTGTGGATGTTAGTGCATGCTCAGTCTTACAGCAACATAAAGAAAATGGCCTGGAAACTTATAAAGCTTGAAGAAAACTATTAGTCACTAAAAAACAACACTATCCATATGTTAAGTGGGCAAAACAAGCTCAAAAATTGTACCATGGAACAATGGAGAAAAGACATTTGGAATAATAAAACTGTTCTCTCATTTCCCAGACCAGTAGCAAGATTGATTTGCCAACAACCAAACAAAGAGTTCATTCCTACCTATATTGTTCATACCATCAAGCATCCTCCAAAGGTGATAATCTGGGCTGGCATATCAGCCTGTAGTATCGTATAATTCTGATGCACATTGTTCAGAATTCAGTGAGTGGTACAAAATGTATTGGTGTTGAAATGAAATTTCTGCTTTCTGCAACCTGTCATTCAAAGCTGGAACATATCTTAACATTCATCAATGTTCTTCCTTACACATTCTAGCAACTGCTGTTGAAAAAGCTATTTGCCTATTCATAGGGCACAGTTATGTCAGACCTAACAACTTTCAAGTGGAAATGATTGTTGGTGCATGTCTGGTAGGGGCTTCTCTGATCTGAGTTGCTGAGCTGATGGGTGTAATGTATTGCTTTCTTGATCACATCTCAGTATGCAAAGACAGCGAAAACTCTGCCAAAAGAAGCAACTGTGGTCAAAAGTCAAAGCTGGATGAAAAAGATAGAAGAGCACTTCATTGAATTGTAAAGAGAAAACAAAATTACAGCAGTGCACATTACTGCAGAAATGGCTACAGATGCAAGGGTATCGGTATCAGTAAAAACTATCAATACACACTGCATAAAGATAATATTGGTGGCAGGGCTGCAATAGCCAAACTTCTGTTGATACCAGGAAACATCAAACAGGCATGTGTAGTGATGCAAAAGGTATAAAACAGACACCAGGCATGGAAACATATGATATAGTCTGGAAAGCCAACTTTCATTGTGTTTCCTATTTCCAGTCATGTTTATGTTGGAAATCACTGGGTGAAGCACTGAGTGAAACCCACTGTCAAGCATGGCAGAGTTTCTGTATGATTTTGGGTTGTGATATTCAACTTGTTGAGTCTGAAGGTAAAGTAATAGTCCAGAACCATCTGCATATTCTGAATAACCAACTCCATCCCATGATCCAAACTTTGTTTTCAGATGGTAATGCAAAATCCTTTAGGACAACAATGGTCCTATATTCACACTGCTGGGTGTATTCAATCTTGGTTTGAAGAACATGAAACTTACCTTTAGCATCTACCATTCTTGGCCAATCACCAGACTTGAATATTATTGAGCCTGTGGGGCATTTTCTTGAGAAATAGGTTAGATTTCTACTGTCTACTTCCTTCAAGGAATTAGCATCAATATTAGTTGAAGAATGATACAAAATTGACATTAATGTTGTTTGTGATTTAAAAGCATTTTTGGTTAGATTTCATACAATTGTGAAATACTTCCCAATAATTTGCAATTAGATGTCATCGCAATTCACATTTCAACACAATACAAACTAAATAGAAATGCAAGCTTGACATTGACAGGCTTATTTAATGATTAAATAAGCCTGTCAATGTTTTTCAATTGCAATCAAACATTTTTCATTCCTACTATATAATAAAGACCAACTGATATACCTTACTTTTAAGCATAATACACTTTATATTATACACTTTTTCCTTGCAATTGGACATATTAAAACCATGAACTTATTTTTAAATGTAAATACAGTATAATTTTTAACTTCCTGATATATGCATGAAAATGATCTTAGCCAAAATGTAAATTTTTATAGCATTATTAATAATTTTAACAATAGAGGTCACAAGTTATCTGAAATAAGATTTTTTTGAATAAAAATCTATCTTAGATTATGTTAGATATCTATTTAATTCTACTGTAGTTTCTATTTCTCCTTATAAATCTGAAATTAAATTTTTTTTTTTTGATATTTAAATACCTTCCTATGATGTAAAATCATGATGATTCCATTGTTTTCAGTGTGGGGGCCGAGGGGGGGAAAATAAAAAAAATCTCGACGAACGATAATATGTGATATGTATCGTCATCGTCTCCCTTGCCGTTTGGATTGCTGAGTGGTAACAATCAACGACATGTGGAAGCAGTTGAGTCAGAGATAGATGCTTCGTTTACAAACAACACAATCATTTATTAAACACGAAAGAAGCTTACAAGATTTCCGCGATCTTGGAAGTTNTTATATATATATACACTTCTAGTTATTTGAGTTTAAAAATTTAAACAACGAAAAACAAATATACTTAATATTTTTTAAAAAATCAACAATAATGATAAGTTCTCTCTATATGCAATTGTCCAAGCTATTATTGAATAAGCAGAATTTTAAAAAGTTTAAAATTAAAAAAAATCAAATTTATATTATTGTGATATCATCACAATGCTGGGCTGCAATTTTTAATAATCTTTCAATTTAAAGAATCATATGACTTCTGGTTAAGTCCTGAAGTTCATATATAATTAATTGGTCCCTCTGGCCCCTATGCTTTGCATACCTGGTCTTGATTTTCATCTATCTAACTTTGTTCTCAAGATTAGCAAAGGACAAATAGACAACAGTGGGAATGTATAGGTCTGCAAATTGCAGCCCAGGTATGTAAATTACTTTAATACATTAATACTCTACATTATTTTCCCCTTAATACTTTATTATTATATATTATTTTAAAATAGTCATACTAACTTTGAATATGGTATAAAAATGAGTTTATATATAATTGATTAAAAAAAATATTTTTTATAAGCAAAATTTTATTTATGATATAAATCAATGTTTCCCAAACTGTTGCCTCAAGGCTAAATCCTGCTTATAGTACATGTTTATCTGGCCCATGGACATATTTGACACATCAGTTATAAATGATAGAAATATACCTACTTTCTGTATAGATGGAATATATAAAGTATTTGTCACCCATCTACCTACAACCTATGCTCAATTTGGCCTGTTGATTGAAAAGTTGGGGCCACCAATATAAATTATAGGTATGTTTTATGTTCTTAGTTTAATGTATCATATTAAAAATTTTTGCTCTTCTAACATTATTTATTCATATTATAGGTGACGATATTAATCTATAAGTGAACATATATGTAACATGTAATATACAATGTTAAATTCTTTTAAAAAAATTTGAAATTAATGAAATGTACAAAATTGTATACACAAGTAACAACTGATTGGAAGAGTGTCAAAAATTGTTTGGTGTCAAAAATGTTATAAAAAAAATTATCATAAAATGCCCAAAGACCATTGCAAAATTGAAGGATCAGTATAAAGCTATTTCATCAGTCATGTGACAAACTTTCTTAAAGAGCTACTTAAAAAAATAAATTATTTTAAATTACAACATAGAAGTTTGTTAACTGATGATAAAGTTATACTACTCAACAAAATTTAAGGAACAGATTTGTTGAAATATTTCTAAGAATACATGCATGTGTGAGAAAGAAAGAGAATTAAAATATTTCAAACTATGTATATATGAAAAGTGTTAATAGTTGGACAATAAAAGATTTATAAATAAATAAAGCATTAGTAAGATGCCATCATACTTTATGAATATAGTTATTCAGACAGAATAAGTATTACCAAGGCAATGGTTCAGAAAAACTGGTGAGATGTTCAAGTGTTGAATATTTTTTGCTTTCAGGATATTCTTTACCACTAATACCTGATGTACTTTTGCATTACTAATCATAAAAATGAAGTCAGAACTTATTTTAAAAAGGTAAATGAGTTCTAGCATCTTTGGTGAATGGTTGGATCTAATTTTTAAAAAATATTCAGGCTGATGTTTCCATTGAACATAGTTTATTGATTTAGAAAGGAATATCACCATAGCAGGGTCATGGCATTTGACACCAGGAGAAAACTTAAATATGGTGTCATTTGGATAAGCCTTTCATTAGTCTGTTAGAAATTTTAAAATTATACATTAATATAATGCATATCATATTTCAATACAACAGAAAAAGTCCAAAATAATATTAAAAATCACAATAATGTTTGATTAGTTTCAGCTTCATTAAAAATACAATCCATAACAATAATTATAAATACAGTCGACCCCCCCTATAAGATCATTGATTATTCCGTTTTATATGAATTCCATGTTGTACGAGTCACTTAGATTTTACAAATACATGTACCGGGCTGTGAACGGCTCATGTATTTGTAAAATTTAAGTGACTTGTACAACATGGAATTCATATAAAACGGAATAATCAATGATCTTATACGGGGGTCGACTGTACAAAAATAATAGTTTGGAGCAAGACAGTTTACAGGGTGACATGCAAGCTGCATTTATAACACATTAATAATGCATTTCTAGAAAAATTTTTGAAAAAGTTCATAGAAAAATGTACAAGTATACATAACAACAATTTTTCATACTCATATATGACAGTTTTCTATGAATTTTATTAGTAACAATTTTGGAATTTTGGTGCCTCATCATGTTGGTACCCTGGGCATGAGCCCTCTCTGACCCTGCTTTTTCATGGCCCTGCACCATCCTTTCTCTGACAATAGAGGAATGATAGCAAGTTTTTGATTCACTTCATATCAAAATACTTCAAGACTTACTTTGGTCCTTTGCTCACAATTCTGACAACTTCGATTTCAATTGTATTTTCTGTGAGAAATTTTAGTAGAGCATACTATGTTGCATCATGTGGAGATTTCTCTAGATATTTTTTGAGCCATAACTAATCTTGAAATAAAGCATTCTGTAGACATTACAAACTAGAAAGATTTGGTAATGTCTATATGATTTCTAATAGCTAGGATGATGATCAGTTGATGATGTAATCCTTCAAGTGACTTTATGAGCATGTAGAGACAATTTTTAAAAATTAAGGAATGATCTATACATTATTGGAAATGATCTGTGGTATTTCAGATTGTGTCTGTGTTGTTTCTATTCTGTAGAACTTTCTACATCATATTAAAATATTAAATACTTCAAAAATATCTTAGCAAGTATGACATCAAAACATTGAAAAAAGATGCTTGAAATGTTTGGAGAGAATTTATCAAGGTGAGAACTACACCAATTTAAAAAATTATTTTTGTCAATGTGATAAAAACAGTCTTTAATATGTTGCTACTTCAAGGCATCATTATTATGTTTTCTTAATTTTCTTTTGTTGAATAATTGAACACCACTTTTGTTCTTTACTTTTTTCTGAACTAAATATATGACCGATTTTTCAGTAGTCTGATAAGGTTACAAGATATTAGCTGATTGTCATTGCATAATTTATTATTATTTATACATTAAATTTTTTCTCTCTTTTTACTTATATTCTTGTTCTGAATTGTCATAAAACATTTAAAATACCAACAATAAGACTTACTTTTCAAATGTTTTAAATATGAGTATTCTGCAGATGAATGATGTCATTAATAAACAGAATTGATTATACATAATTTAAATCCCCCCTTCTTGCTTAATATTAATGTCCCTCTGAATTTTTTAAAAATAAATTTTGATAAATGATCAAATATAGCATATGAAAGACAAGTTATCAAAGTATTTTATTAAACAGTATTTTTTTATTGTTTTCTTTTAATTTGTCTATAATTTATTATGTTATAAATTGTGTAGATCAACCGAATAGTTGATTACAACAAAATTTATCTTAAATCTGTATAGTTAAATTTACATTTTAGTGTATTGTGATGAATTAAAAATTATGTTTATTGCAATAATACTTATCTGTATTTTATTGTTGGTTGCAATATTAGCTGATGATGTAAAGCTGAAAACAAAAGTATTTGAAACATTGAAAGTTATACTTAAGTATTCTGAATAAATTGAAGAATTTATCAAGTTACATCAAATAATCTTAATTAAAAACTAATTTGAAACTATGTATACAATATCAAGTTTATAATTAAAATCAGCTTATAGAAATTTTTATATAACCTCTAATTATACAGAAATAAATCTAAAGAATGAATAAAACTAAAGAATAAATTTTTTTATTTAAAATTATCAAACCAACACCTTTATTTTTTTAAAAGTATTTGATATTAGAAAAATATTAGATTGATTGATATTAGAAAGAAGGAATTTTAAATGTTGGAGAAAAAATTATAACACTCTTGTATCGAGTTTAGGACTATGACACTGTTAATGAATAGATGTAATTTACTACATTGTATGAAAGTTGAACTACTTTTCCTAAAGTAAAACCTTTCTCACACAAAATGCATAATTTAATACACTAATTAAATGAAGCCCTCATGAACTTATAGTGCTAATCCTCAGAATCATTCTGAGGTAGAGTTTGAATGTTTGAAAAAAATTCTAAAATCAGATGAATAGGTGCGTGTGTGTTAATATTTTTGCTCTCTGAACTTTGCCTGTAGATGTGTTTCAAAACAGAAAACATTACAATTAATCTGATAAATCACAAGAAAGATTTTGCAGATCAAGGTAATATGGTGATAGCCTTTGATTATAATAAAACTCTGGTTTGGTTGTCTATAGTTTTAATATACAGTTGGGCATCGATTGTTTGAAATAATCAAGATGATCTATGCCCTACCATATATTATGATGTTTGAATGATTAGCTCTTGTTCTTAATATTTCTTGTCTTTTCCATTAAGTTTGTAGATTGCAATAAAACACTGTATTGAATACATAACAAAATTAATATTAAATAACACATGGTTTTCATGTAAAAATTATTTATTATAGTTTTGTTTTGAAGTAAGTCACTTATTATGCTTTGTTTTACATAGTATAATTTAAGAAAGACTATTAATAAATCCCTGCTTGAATCTAAAATTGAAAAATCTGCTGTTGGTTACATTTATAATATCAATGCTGTTTCTAATGCATCAAGCTGTGCTCATTGCCTAGGCACACTGAAGTATTCAATGCATTAGAAGCTTGTGATTTATTAATCATGCATTTCTGTTTGTACTGTAATAAATAAAACCTAATACTAGTGCTGATAGTGAGATATTTCAACAGCGGGCCTATAGAAGATCATTGAAATTGTTGTTATATAAAAAATTTGTAATTTCTGGAATTAATACTTTGAGTTGATTTTGGATAATCAATGCTTTACTGTACTTACTTCAAATTTTAATTTCTTAGTTTGCTTATATGCACAAATTATTTTTATCATAATGTTTAAACTGTAAATAAAAAAAGTATTAATTTATATTTATTTCATTGAAGTAATATGTAATTGGATATTATAAATTGAATAAGAAAATTCATATTCAATAGAAATCTTTGTGAGTTTGTAAACAGTTTTGATTTAAATTGTATATTATACTGAAATATAGTAAAAACTAATATATACAGTAAGACCCTGTTTAATGCTGATTCAATATAATGTGGTCTGCTCAAAGCCTAAAAAAAAGCTCAAAAATTTGCGCTGATTCAAATTATCACGGCATTTCATTGATTCATATATAATATGATTATTTACAAACACAAACCAATCAGCAAAAGGTGGCAATTCGTCATAGTTCTGTACTTTCCTTAAATCTATATTTGTTTGGTGCAATTTTGAAAAAAAAAATTATAACATCGTGGATGCCGTAGGCCAGTGTTTTTCAACCTTCTTGAATACGCGACCCCTTTACAAGTTAAAAAATTCTGGCAACCCCCCAGGGCCATATTAAAACTATATCAGTGATTTTAAAAACTACGTATTTAATTTTCTTTCTGTTGAGACCTAAATATCGATCGAAAAACCAATTGTACTGTAAAATAAACAAGTACAGCCTTCTCACTGAAATTATAGTTTTTTTTATTGTAGTGTAGGACCTACAAACACTTGTCTTTTTCTTTTACCCAAGACTCCCCATGTAAGGCTTTGCGACCCCCTGGGGATCGTGACCAGTGCCGGCCCGAACCAAGTTTTAGAATGGAGCGAGATCCTATTATGGCGCCCCCCTTGGTTGTCCCTAATTTATACCCTTTAATTTTCTTTACCACTGAGGCGCCCCCTAGGACAGCGCCTGGAGCGGCTGCTCTGTTCGCCCTATGGTAGGGCTGGCTCTGGTCATGATCCACAGGTTGAAAAACACTGCCGTAGGCAATATCGACTTTGCTTTGCAATAATTAACTGATAAATGCATGAATGGAGTTTGGAAGAAGTTATGGTTGAAGGTATTCAGGGCCAGATCATTGCATAGACAAATGAGACAAATGTCTAGGGCCTGGTCAAACTGTCTGTTTTGAAAAGATTTGTAAATAAGATAGTTTATTTACTAAACTAAAACAAATCTTAAATTTTTATTAATAAAAATTTAAGATTTGTTTTAGTTTTTCACATTTAGTTTTGTTTTATTTATTGTTTCATATTTCTTGTGGGAGAGGGAGTGGACCCGGTAAGAAGAAAATGTCTAGGACCCCAAAGTGGGTTAATCCGACCCTGAAGGTATCCAAGAATTCTCAAAGAGAAGAGCCTATCATTGACCAAATTGTCAACCTAATCAATACTGCAGGACTAGGAGATGTAGACGAGTAGGATATTGAGTATTTACCGCAGGTTTCTGGTGAGAACCTAATCAAATTTTAGCGAATGATTCAGATTTTGAAAGCAGTGCAAAAGCAAAATGAGGCGTTTTGGATGCAATCTTCTGCTATCGACATTTGCTTAAGGAAAGAAAAAAAAGCAACAAATGAAACTACATAACTTTATTGCAAAAAAAAAAAGAAAAGAAAAAAAACAAGAATTTCAGAAAAGCCAGGTCCTTCCTCACAAAAAATGAACTTTACATTTCTGTGTGTATATGTTTGTGTTATTTAACATATATTATTATGCAAATTAATATAAAAGTAACATAAATTATAGTAAAATTTGTATTTTTGGTTGCGTGTTCCCCTTTCCCTATCTACTCTATGTTAAAATGATCTTGTTTTACGCTGTTTTGTTTAGGGTTTTTTCGTCTAGGAACATATCCCCCACATTAAGTGGGGTCTTACTGTATTTATATTTTTTGGAAAGGCCTTAAATTACATTGATGAAAAAGTCTTGGAAATGTAAAAAAATGTGTGTGTAATCATCAATGAAATTGCATCAACTGGTATGTGGGATGTAGAAACAAATATTGCACCAGACCAGTCTGGAGCAATGTTTGCATTTACAACCTGTATATATCCAATAAAAAATTTTTTTTTATCTTGTAGATAGATAGAGTTAATATAAAATATATTAATAAGAAAAGAATTGCCTAAAACAATTGCAGATAAGTCTCCATATTATTATACCATATGGTCTCCATGAGTATTTTGAAAAACATCAAAAATAAGTCATAGTTACAAGCCATTTTTAATAATTTATTCATATATAATTTGGTGGTGGCTACTGTTTGGGATATTCTATTAAAATTTGAGAAGAAAGGTTAATGATTTTTATAATAAATATTCCATTTAGAATTTTCTCATTTAACATATAATAACAAATAATTTCACCATCAGAGAAGACTTAGACAGTATTTACATTGTCTAGCTTTTTATAGAATTCATATTTTGCATATTTGACTCGATTACAAGAGGGGTTTAAAATTATATATATTTCAGATTTATTTGGAGAAAAATTTTAATCAGTAAACTATATTTATATGAAATTAATTACAGCAAAGGATGATTACAACAATTTATCATTGTATGTGTCTTGAAAAATGATCAGTTTATTAACATTAAATTAGATATTTTTTCTAATGTTTATAAAATATTATTTTGTATCTAAAAGCAGATAGATAATATAACTAAACAAAAACTTGCAATGTGCAGTCTAAGCTAATTTTACCTTTTCTATAGAAAAATTACCTATAACAACTAAACAGTACTGAATATTTAATGCTGTCTTATGACAATAAATGTAACACAGTTTTACCAAAATGAGCATTGCATAAAAAAAGGAAATGTTGATTTCATAAGTTTACATGGGTAAATTACAATGTCAGTACTATGAATGAAATTTTTGGCATAATTTTATAATTGTTAAATGTTTGGATGTGGTTTGTGTCCTTAAACATTTAACACAATCCAAACATTCACTGCCAAATGTTTTTCATATCAAACATATAGTTAACAGATAATTCTATTGAGGTATACTTTAAAATAGATTAAAATTATTGATAAAGATATAAAGTTTTATATATTGTGTTAATATCAGTATTGTTGCAATTTCTTAAAAGATAATAATTAAAATGTGCTAATATAATCAAAAATGAAAATTAATATCAGATTAATATCTTTGTGTATTAGTTACATAGTGTTTAAAGACCAAATTTTGTAATTGTCTTCATTATGTATATTGTTCAATGTTATTGCATTATGATCTCTAAAAAATGTTTTAATTTATTCACTGTAACTGAAAATATTAATATAATAAAGTTAGAAAAGATGATAGTATTACTATAAATATTAAAAATCGTAATAATAAACATAATAATCATTTTTGTTGTTGACGTTGTCATTGTCATTGATATTGTCATTGCCATCATCATCAGTATCAATTCCTGATTTCTTATATTTCTCTAGACATTGTTTAGCTAGATCATTGGTTTCTTTTTCAATATAATATAGAATCTCCCCATCCTCATCTACACAAAATTGATTTTTTCCAACAGTTTGATGATGATTGTAATTTCCAGTATTGCCATTGCATTCAAGCCGCGGATAATGGGTACTCATAAATTCTGTATCATATTCATCTCTGGCACAGTCTGAAAATACATTTTTTAATAAAATTATTTTTTGAATATTTTGGTAAATAAAGGTAAACAGAAACTTACTACAGAGCATCTCTGTCTTCATATTAGCTTTTTCAGAACTATAACTTTTGAAACTTTTACCATTTCTATCTGTACAGAAACACCTATAATTTGAAATAAAATTTAATAAATTTTGAATTCACTGACAATTATTAAATTTCATAACATTTTTCATTACATACTTATCAGTAAGACACTGTTTTCTTGAAAAACTTCCATCATAATCACAGTCTACATCTTTCAGACCGATCAATTCAACTCCTTTTAAAGAAAACTGGTGAGTAATTAACTGTGTTCGTTGGACTATTTCTTCACATTTTGTTAAATAATTCTTTCTATGCTTTTCAACATCATCTGTCATGATTATAATTAGTAGTATAATGACAATTGTTCAAAAGTTATATAATTATAAATGAAAAGTTACTCACAACAAGGAAGTAAAGTGATATTTTGAATTAATGTTACTTGTCCTATATGCTTCCCCGAGATAGGATCGGAACAATAGCACACATTTCCCACACATTGCAATTCTTCATAATTACCATTTAATGTACAGTGTTCATGTGGTTCTGTATTCCAAGCAGTTCCAGAATTTTTTTCTTGCTCAAAAAGTGTCAAAGAGCAACCTAAATTTTAGAATATACAATATTAAAAATATTAAATTATCAGTTTGAAAATGTTTAATCTTACCACAAGTCATATTTTTATCCATTTCTTTGTTGGCTTGGCCAAATATGCGTTTTCCATTATTTTCAAAACAGAAACATCTGTCAAAAGAAATTCTATTATTTATTTGTTTATCTAATTGTATTAAATGATTAAAGATTAGGTTTGGTTAATGACTTTTTAATATATCTTAAAAACCTATTTAAAAAAATTTAAGATTTATATGATGTTATTTTGTAATAATAGGAGACTAGTTGTTTGTTATATACATGACAAAAAATGCTATTCAAACTAATCTGAATCCATCTTTAAAAATTACAATGCATTGAAAAAATAATTAAATTAAATTTGAATTTAGATTTCTTAAAAATATATTATTATTTTTCTTGTTTTGCTTAAAAGTTTACCAAGACATCCCATAAACTGTTGTTGTAGTTATTTACTTATTTAATTATAATGAAATTTAAAAATTGGAAATACATACAGAAAGTTTTTATTGTTATTAAAAATGGTTGTATGATTAGGTTATTAACATATAGCTTCCTAGAAACTTCTTACATATATTTCTGCATAAAAGATTTTGATATGTCTACTAGAAAATCAAAGGTATTCAAAATTAGTGCCACCATAATTAGTGCAACACTTAAGAAAAACATGTGACTCAATTTCCTGCTTTGCATTGAATAAAAAACCAAAATAAACATAAAAGAGTTACTTACACACTATCAGAAAGCAAGTTTAATAAAGAATATTTTGGCATTTTAAGATTTAAAATTGAATACTAAACTGTGGAAGTATACACTAAACAAGAAAAAATTGTCTAATATGAAAATGAGAGGTAACAGTTTCAATTTTACCAATTAGATGCCAGTTTTTTTGTACTAGTACAAGCCACCAATGAACATAAAACACAAAATACAGCAATAATCCTTTGGGCATAAATTAAGGACACTTTCTGTTTTTCTATTATGTGGACAAGCAATTGTCTTAAAAAAAAATAACTCTGTGCCTATTCTCATCATTAAGAGAACAAACCACAGTTTTTAGAGAGATTGCTACTGTTTTAAAGTGTCAACTGGTACTGTTTCAAAAATTCTCAAAAGACATGAAGCTACTGGTGAGATTACTGATAGACTGAATATAGGTCAAAGAATCACATCATCTTGACAGGATTGAATTTTGCAGCAGCTGTTACTATCTGATTGGCACTTAAACTGTAATGAACTTCAATGCCAGATGTGCATGCAATAACAGTGTGGATGTTAGTGCATGCTCAGTCTTACAGCAACATAAAGAAAATGGCCTGGAAACTTATAAAGCTTGAAGAAAACTATTAGTCACTAAAAAACAACACTATCCATATGTTAAGTGGGCAAAACAAGCTCAAAAATTGTACCATGGAACAATGGAGAAAAGACATTTGGAATAATAAAACTGTTCTCTCATTTCCCAGACCAGTAGCAAGATTGATTTGCCAACAACCAAACAAAGAGTTCATTCCTACCTATATTGTTCATACCATCAAGCATCCTCCAAAGGTGATAATCTGGGCTGGCATATCAGCCTGTAGTATCGTATAATTCTGATGCACATTGTTCAGAATTCAGTGAGTGGTACAAAATGTATTGGTGTTGAAATGAAATTTCTGCTTTCTGCAACCTGTCATTCAAAGCTGGAACATATCTTAACATTCATCAATGTTCTTCCTTACACATTCTAGCAACTGCTGTTGAAAAAGCTATTTGCCTATTCATAGGGCACAGTTATGTCAGACCTAACAACTTTCAAGTGGAAATGATTGTTGGTGCATGTCTGGTAGGGGCTTCTCTGATCTGAGTTGCTGAGCTGATGGGTGTAATGTATTGCTTTCTTGATCACATCTCAGTATGCAAAGACAGCGAAAACTCTGCCAAAAGAAGCAACTGTGGTCAAAAGTCAAAGCTGGATGAAAAAGATAGAAGAGCACTTCATTGAATTGTAAAGAGAAAACAAAATTACAGCAGTGCACATTACTGCAGAAATGGCTACAGATGCAAGGGTATCGGTATCAGTAAAAACTATCAATACACACTGCATAAAGATAATATTGGTGGCAGGGCTGCAATAGCCAAACTTCTGTTGATACCAGGAAACATCAAACAGGCATGTGTAGTGATGCAAAAGGTATAAAACAGACACCAGGCATGGAAACATATGATATAGTCTGGAAAGCCAACTTTCATTGTGTTTCCTATTTCCAGTCATGTTTATGTTGGAAATCACTGGGTGAAGCACTGAGTGAAACCCACTGTCAAGCATGGCAGAGTTTCTGTATGATTTTGGGTTGTGATATTCAACTTGTTGAGTCTGAAGGTAAAGTAATAGTCCAGAACCATCTGCATATTCTGAATAACCAACTCCATCCCATGATCCAAACTTTGTTTTCAGATGGTAATGCAAAATCCTTTAGGACAACAATGGTCCTATATTCACACTGCTGGGTGTATTCAATCTTGGTTTGAAGAACATGAAACTTACCTTTAGCATCTACCATTCTTGGCCAATCACCAGACTTGAATATTATTGAGCCTGTGGGGCATTTTCTTGAGAAATAGGTTAGATTTCTACTGTCTACTTCCTTCAAGGAATTAGCATCAATATTAGTTGAAGAATGATACAAAATTGACATTAATGTTGTTTGTGATTTAAAAGCATTTTTGGTTAGATTTCATACAATTGTGAAATACTTCCCAATAATTTGCAATTAGATGTCATCGCAATTCACATTTCAACACAATACAAACTAAATAGAAATGCAAGCTTGACATTGACAGGCTTATTTAATGATTAAATAAGCCTGTCAATGTTTTTCAATTGCAATCAAACATTTTTCATTCCTACTATATAATAAAGACCAACTGATATACCTTACTTTTAAGCATAATACACTTTATATTATACACTTTTTCCTTGCAATTGGACATATTAAAACCATGAACTTATTTTTAAATGTAAATACAGTATAATTTTTAACTTCCTGATATATGCATGAAAATGATCTTAGCCAAAATGTAAATTTTTATAGCATTATTAATAATTTTAACAATAGAGGTCACAAGTTATCTGAAATAAGATTTTTTTGAATAAAAATCTATCTTAGATTATGTTAGATATCTATTTAATTCTACTGTAGTTTCTATTTCTCCTTATAAATCTGAAATTAAATTTTTTTTTTTTGATATTTAAATACCTTCCTATGATGTAAAATCATGATGATTCCATTGTTTTCAGTGTGGGGGCCGAGGGGGGGAAAATAAAAAAAATCTCGACGAACGATAATATGTGATATGTATCGTCATCGTCTCCCTTGCCGTTTGGATTGCCAAGCGGTAACAATCAACGACATGTGGAAGCAGTTGAGTCAGAGATAGATGCTTCGTTTACAAACAACACAATCATTTATTAAACACGAAAGAAGCTTACAAGATTTCCGCGATCTTGGAAGTTCTGCGGCCTCTGGGTCTTCCTCTCCTTTCCAAGATAGTCCCATTTTGAAGGAGTGTCCCTTGTTCGTGAATGAACAATTCCATCACGTCTCAATGACTCCGGGACGATGCGGTCGACTTCCGTTGATAGAAACATGCTGATCCGAGGTCGGGAGATGGAGACGAAGATGAATGCGAGACACACACACACAGCAACAATCCGTCACTTGGAACTTTCGGGAGAAGAAGCCCCGCGTCCTCGAATTTCCGGGGTTTTATCTGTTTTCTCTCAGATTCCCCTTTCCGATTGGTCTCCCGTCGTCACCTGATGACAATTCGAAACCTTTCGGGGGCGCGGGAGAGGTCAAAATCGAAGTTTAATTCAATCTCCAACTGGAAATGGTCGACGGACTTACATTCTTCTATTGTTTTAAAGTCTTCTATTGTTTTAAAGTCTTCTATTGTTTAGCGTCGCGTTTTCATATCATAAAAATCTATTTCTATCTAATATATTATTTTCTCTAAAATAATTATTTTAAAGCGAATTTTAGTGAGGGTTCGGACCTGTCCAGAGCCTCACACAGTGAGGAAAAGATGTGGTGATGACATGACAGTTTACTGGTTTCAAAAATGCCAAAGTCAAAACTGAAGGAATTAGTAAATAATTTTAAAGATAAAGGAATTACAACTGATGACAGTATTCTGAGATTGAACTATCTGGTGCTTCCATAATATGAATGAAAAGTATTTCTCTTCACAGTTTAAGCAGTACATTAACTAACATATTAACTAACTAACTAATGCAAAACATATTTCCAACAGGGAAAGAAAGAAGAATGAAATAAAGGGACAGATTTTTGTTTTGGCATCATTCAATTCTGCAAAGAACAATGCAAACAAGAAAAATGAATTTTCATGGAAACTAGATACAGCTTTAATAGTCAGGAATTGTTGTTAACAATGTAAATCATCCGGCATTCAAAAACTTGCTAGACAAGTATACCAAGCACTTGATCCCTGACCAAAGCATGCTAAGGAAATTTGTGTGGCCTGCATATGTAACAACTTTCATAAAACATGAAATACAGTATTAGGAAACAACCCTATTTTTTATTTTGGATATGCTGAACATTCTCATTGTTCTGTTAACAGTGATGCCACTACAACTCATTCTGTTAAGAGTTTACAAATTAAAACAGACAAATTCCACAATTATGGAGGCCTTCAATGATGCATACACCAAATTGTGGAACTCTACCATTCTGTATGAAGAGGTTTGGTTATTTGTAACAGACCAGGCACCATACATGCTAAGTGCATGCTCAAATATAGAGTTGATGTATCTGAATCAGAGACTCATCACTCATCTTGCTCATTGCCTTAACAGAGTATGTAACATAATTAAGGCAGAATTTCCTTGGCCAACAATTTTATTTTAGAAATGAAAAAGGCTTTGATTAAATTTCTTCCAAATATACTCATTGCCATAAAAATTAGTACACCAAAGAGTTGTCAGAATTGAATGAAATTGTATATATGTGAGTGTAACGGTGATAAGTAAGTAATTACAAAAGAAAGCAAAAGAATCATTTATTACAGGAAAACAAATGAAAGGAGTGATTGCGGTGATTACAAATGAAAGAAGGTTCTAGTACCCTGTTGGGCCACCTCTAGCATGAATACATTATGTGATATGGGACAGCATGGAGACATACTGTACATGTGCCATATGGTATCCTGTGGCATCTCCAACACAGTTGCTGCAAGCAGTCCTGTACTTCGGCCAAACTTCTAGGCTGTCCAACTTGGAGTTCCAGGTGATCCCAAACATGTTTGATTGGGACCAGGTAGGCCAGGGAACTGTGGCAATGTGGCAAGGCAGTCCCGTGACATTCTTGTTGTGTGTGGTCGAGCATTATCCTGTTGGAAAATGGCTCTTGGGAGCTGCCATGACAGGTAACACATGTGGCTGCAGAATGTCACTAACATACTGCTGGGCTGTAATGATCCATTGGATCACCACTAGAAGCGATCAGCTGTCATACGTGATGGCACCCCATGCCATCACACCAACTGTGGGGATGGTATGCCACTCCAAAGAGTAAGCAGGATTGAGGGATTCACCACAGGGTTTCCAGACATAAACATGGCCGTTGTCAATACCAAAACTGAATCTAAATTCGTTGCTGTAGACAACTTGGTTCAATTCTGTTGAGGGCCAATCCCATCATGAGTAACACCACTTGAAACAGAGGCAATGGTGGGTGGCTGTCAATAGCAGCACACATAATGGTTGCCATATCAAATGTTCCTCAAAATTGTACAAACAAACATGGACCTGTAATGATGGCACTGCCTGTGTCCAGATGGTGGACAATACAATCGGCTGAGTGTGCTTGTTGGAGACCAGGTGCTCCTCTTGGCTAGTGGTCTGCTGAAGGTATCTTGAGTCTGGGCACCATGTGTGTGTGAGCTATCTCTCATCCACTGATCCCAACACCTCAGTGTTGTCAGAATGGCCTAGGTGGCAGGCTATTCAGTAAGATGATCATCTTTCTGGCTTCTCTCAACTCGATGATCCTTTACCTCTCTGCTGCGTGTTCGGCTTACATGTTCGGACAAAAGTCGTTCATGATCAGGCAGGCCAGGGAAGTGTGGCAATATGGCAGAGGCAGTCCTGTAATACCCTTGCTGTGTGTGGTTGAACATTGTCCTGTTGGAAAATGGCTCTTGGGAGCACTGTCATGAGAGGTACCACATGTGTCTGCAAGATGTCACTAAGATACTGCTGGGCAATATAAAGGCATCTCCAGTGATATAGCATCCTTCTGCAACAGGTAAACTAAGACAGGATGCCTTTGCATGCTTTTTTTATAGATCAAGAGGGATGCAGTTTAATGTCCTCTGCTGGCATTACACAATTATCCATCATGCTATGACTCTAATCATTTCCCTGTCTGCTTGAGACTTATCTGCATGCCAAGTTTTGCAGCAATATGACAACTCCTTTTTGGTGCACTAATTTTTATGGCAATGAGTATATACAGTACATCTATGTAGAGAGATAACAGATTTGACACTCCCCAAGATATCCTATAATATTCAGATGGGTCGTGAATTCAAGTGGCTTATTTTTATAGCAAAAATTTCTCATCCATGATAGCATTCATTGGTAAACTGGGAAAAAGTCTTCAATGACTGAAATGAAACTCAAGAGTCTGTTGAAACAAGCTATATTAAAGGAAATTACATTGTTCATTCAAACATGTTCCTGCATAGTTTGGTTTTCAAACTTGAGGGAAGTGGTCTATCTAATGAACAGTGAGAGAATTTTAATTATGCCAAATATCAATTGGAAAATTTGCTTTAGAGAAACTAGAATACTCTCTGAGTAGAAATTTGGATATTCAAAATATAATTCTTGAGTCTATTCTGTCACAAAACCTAGAGTTTTTAGTAAAAACTAAAGATGCTATCTCATGTCTATTGATGTCAATTGTTTTAGCAGTTCAAAGATTTACTTTCCTCAGACTGTATACAGTTGAACATGGAGAATGTAGACCCACTATGTTTGCAAATACAATGCTTTTCTGTCTGTAAACTACAAAATTGATGGATCAAATTCTGAATATGACTTATTGATTTGAGTTTTATTGCACACAAAACTAGGGTTACCATAACAGGCAAAATACAGACAGATCATCATTAAAAATACTCAAACAGCAGGGAAAAATAAAAGGAATTTATTCATATTTTTCAATCTAGTAAATGTAAGCATATAATATAAAGTTTCAACTTACACTTTCCTTTGGGACACACAATGTTTATTTTATTTATTTATTTACAAAGATACATAGAAAAGGCTTATAGCCATAGCATCTAAAGACTGTTATTAAGAACAAGTTAACAAATAGTTGAAAACAAAAAGAAGTAAACTCAAAAATAATTTTATGCAATTTTAAATATAAGAAAACTATTTTACTACTTAGACAAGTAATATCAAATTTAAACAACTTATAATGAATGTGCACATGTTCTCTAAGCAACAGAGCCATTACATTTCCTTATACAATGTTGCCACCTAGCCAACAAAAATAATAATAATCATCAAAAATTAGCACCTTTTGTCAGATTTAAATTTAAGTGGTTATGATTTAACTATTAACTGTGTGATCAGTTGAAAAGTATGGATATTTTGTTTATTTTTTCTAAGTATATTACAGACATGGACAAAGTCCTTAAAGTACAGACTGTCTGTACTAAATACAGATGTATGATAACTCTAGTAAAACTCAAGAAAATAGATTTATACTTTCATGTGCAATAAAATAATAGTTTTATATTTATGCATTTTTAGCAATAATTTTTTTACAAACTTTTTCACAAAAATTTATCAAATTTTTAGCCCATTTTTTAAAAGAAAATTTGCATCTCAACTTCCAAAGTTTGTTTATAGTATAAAATACTTTCTATACCTGATCCCATAGTGATAGAATCACTAACTCCTGATTAGTGAGTGTATTTACTTAAAGGTAATAAATAGAATACTATTTTCTAACCCATAAGTACACTTTTATTAAAACATGCTACTTTTTAGTTTACTTTTTCACAATTTAATTACACATTAAAAATAAATTATGTAAATCAAAATTGAAAGTATTACTAAACCAACATTAAGTTGTCAATTTAATAAAGAAATTAACTCATAACAGAATTTTATATGTATTTGTGCATATAACACCATTTCTGAAAAGTACCATGTAATAAAATATCTGTTGAAAACATTCCCATTTAAATGATAAAAATAATAATCATGATGGCATAAGCCTTTACCAACAGCAACTTGATAATATCAGTACATCTATGCATTGCAATTTATGGTTGGATTTAATTGCATTGCTTTGCTCTAGTTTGCTTGGAAACTAAAGTTTGGATCTTTCATAGTGAAAACTTGAATATATAATATTTGGCAACATATCTGGAAAGAGCTTTGCATTTTATAACATGCTGATTTTTATTCACTTATCTTTCAATGTATATTTATAATTATATAGTCAAATGTTGATGATTTAGTGCCACCATTTGTTTGCTCTTATATTAGCACTAAATTGAAGTCCCTCAAACAGGAATTATATACAATAATGAACTTAACTAAGTTCTAATTTGAGATTTAAAAGTTATGTGATTTGATGATGATAATGATTGCAATATATTATTATTTCTATTTAAGTTATGAATGCTTTATAGGAAAGACCATTCATAAGTATCCTTTGGCACTTTGAGGGTGACACTATATCACAGTTTGACTTTATTTTATATGCATATCATAAAAGTTTCTGCTATGAAAATAAGTACAATTCCTGGCTCAAATACACTATTGCTCCTAATCCATGTTAGCAAGTCATCATTTTATATAGTCCTGGAAAAAAGTTTCAAATCATAGTTTCCATTAAATTTAATTGATCAAAGTTTTCATTAAATTAAATTGATATTCTATAAATACTGTATATTGTTGTTTAGATATTAAAATAACCATAAACCAAATATGAAGTAAAAAAGTTATTTTCATATTTAAGAAATTCAAATACAATACAGTAATACCTCGACTTATGCGAACCCGGAGTTATGCGATTTTCAAATCTCGTCGATTCGTCTTTTGTTTGAGCGCCACACAACTCTCGATTACTCACTCCCCCCACACTATTGTTCGGCTTACATGTTCGGATGTGTCGCGCGGAATTGACACACAGCTACAATTTGTGTTATTTATTTCTGTGTTTGTTATATCTACGGAGACTTGAGAGACTGTATGTGGTGATTTCTTGCAACCGTGAACGAATCAAAAGACGACATAAGATTAACGAGAACATTTATTAGCTTACATACGTCCGACTTGGATTTTACACAAATTGCGAAATTATACCTTGACTTACGTGAATTCGACTTGTGTGGTTATCGCTCAGTCCCACCTATTGCATAAGTTTGGGGTATTACTGTAATTGCTTGCAATTTGCCTGGAAAAAGTTTGAGATTAGGATCAAAAATTCATATTTTACAACATTCTAAAATATAAGACACTAACTTAATTTACATACATCCATGTTGTGTGTTTTCAACCTTCAGTAAAAATGGAATCTGGTAAAGACATTAATAGATGAAGAAAAAGGCAAGATACATTCAGACACCATGGGAAATATGAATGTCCATTGCAAACCTACTAAAAAGATCAAAGACAGTAGTTCACAATTACTGAAAGGATCCTGACAATTATTCCAAAGCTAAACATTGTAAACTTTCTACCAGAGATGACAGGACAATGTTGAACTACATCCTCTGGTATGTTATCTAGTCAGATTACAAGCTTCACTAAAAGCTATCTGTAACACCAAGAACAATGAGATATGTTCTACAAAAATCTGTAAATTATGTATATATTAAAATGCAATAACAGCTAAAATTGACAACCTTCCTTGTGGAAAGTTCAGCTGCCAATTTTGCAATGTATTATGTTTGCCTTTCAGATTTAGAACAGCTTTTAGTGGTGAGAATAAATTTAACCTGGATGGTCCTGGTGTGCAATACTATTGGCATGATGTGCTACCAACCTCATCCTTTATCACATTGTGTACAAGGTGAAATATCTGATTATATGGGTTGCTTTCACTGATCAATTAAAAACAGCAATTGCTTTCATTTCATCTCATTCAAAGACTATCAAGATGGAAAATTATCTTCTCCATTAAAAGATGAAGCAATGGACAAACATTTTATTTTCCAACAAAATAATGCTCCCATTCAAAATGCTACCTCAACAATGACAATGTTGTCTGACAATAATATCAACATTTTACAATGGTTACCCTGTAGCCTGGATTTAAACCCAATAGAAAACCTTTGGGGTGATTTGGTAATAGTAGTTTATACCAATGGAAAAAATCTTAATAATGTTTCTGATCTTAAAAAGCAATTGTGACCATTTAGGATATAATTGTTCCTGAAAGACTAACAACTCCATGACCAAGTGATCGATTGATGTTATTTGGGTTAATGGTAAACAAACTTAACTATAAAATATTGTTTTCCCACTATGCTTTGTTTACATTGTGCATTTATGATCCTGGTATCAAATATCAAACTTTTTCCAGGCAAATTGTAAGCAATAATTTGTTGTGCTTGAATTTCTTAAATGTGAAAATAAGTTTATACTTCATATTTATGGTTATTTTAATATCTAAACAACAATAAACTGTATTTACAGGAGATCAGTTAATTTTAATGTAAAGTTTGAAAGTCTGGGTGATCTCATACTTTTTCTAGGACTGTGCATATATGAAATAATTATCAAGAAAAATTACTGAAGAATCAATCCCTAACTGAAAAAGTTTGACTGTATTAGATATTAAAATGCAATTTTTAAGCAAGAAATTATGTATCTATAATCATTTATTTTTCAATTAAATTAAAAATAGGGTGAAAATTAACATAGGTAACATTGAGAACACTTGAGATAGAATTGGACAGAACAAATCAAAAACCACTTACAAACCTTAGTGATACTCCAGGGGGAGAATCTACAATGTCTGAAAGCCCTTGAAGTTTTTAAGGCAAATAGAGCACATGCATCAATGGCAGAGAAAAAGTCAATTTTACAAGCATGGCAAGCCTGCTATGGTGCTTCCTTCCAACCATGCAGTCATTCAATTAGCATCCAGAAATTTTATGATGCTCATTTTTAAATCCAAGTTCGACAAACACATTTTTTCTTTAGTTTTCAATGGTTATTTGAATATTTTGTTTAAATTTTACTCCTCAACAGGTGCACATGTTTTCTCAAATTTAGCAGACATTTTTTAACATTCTGTTATAGAATATGAACATTCCATCTTGGAAATGGCTATTTCCTGACTAAGTTTTGCAGTTTTGACCAAAAATGTTAGAAATATAATGTATGATCTCTGCTGGACTAACACTAAGGTTTGTAAGTGGTTTTTGGTAACATCATTATTTAAAACCTATAAGTGAAGTTGAGAAACTGTATGCTATTTAGAAAGAAAAACACCTTGAAATTATACTGTAGTAGTGAAAAGATACATTATCCATAAGCTGTCCCAACTTTTGATTTTTTTTAAGTTTTGTAATTATTCTAATTGTGTATTCATGATATATTTTTAAACTGTTATTATAAAGCCACAGATTAAAAATGATTATAAACTTGCAAAAAGGTAAAGACACCTTTTTAAAAATGTATTCTTAAAAAAATGCAATATATCATTTGAACCCCCATATATTAAATTAATATACATCACTATCATCATCCAGCAATAGCTGATGAAAATTATGGTTGGTTGATTTTTGAAAGTATACATATTTGATGTAATGTATATAACAAAAATGTTTTTACAAAATTTTCTCCTATTCTAAAACCTCTTCTCTTTTTGAAATAAATGTTCTCTGTTCTTTCATTCTGTTTTTATTTTCAATTTTTCTGATATCCAAATTTTAACATTTCTTAACTGAACTTTTTAAGAAATGAAAGTATTTAAGCTGACATATTTATTTTTTCAAGAATTGTTATTTATCATAATGTTCAGTTACAAGGACATAAGCAAGTTTATTATGTTAATAGGCCTCAATTAAGAATATATTTATATAAACAAAATATAAAAAATATATGAATTGTTAATTAATTTTCTCAAAAAGACTTGAGAATGAAAGTAATATGCTACTCAATTTTAAAATAAAATAAGTATTCTCAAATTGTGTTATATTTATAAAACCTTATATTTTTATAAATATAATTACTACTTTATTAAAAGTATAAAAACTACAATACTGTTTTACTTGTGCTGCTTGCATTGTTTGGATTTATAATATTTCCTATCACAAGATGGTACCCATGCATCAAAAGACAACGTCTGATCAGCTATCAAATTTTCTCTCAATCTTGTAAGATTCCAACAATGCGAATCATCTGAAATACCTATTAAAATAACTCAAAACATTAATTCGAGAGATTTTGCCTTTAAAAGCACTTATACAAACTATTAATAATAATAATTATAATAAAACAAATTCTAATAGTAAATTTCTTTACAAATAATTCTTCTTAAACACCATGATTTTATGTACAGTATATCCAAGTTCTTCATATCCAAGTAAAACCAAGTAATCCAAATTGGNTTCGGTTCATTAATTAATGCAATATGGGAAAATAAATATACTGCACAGTAGTCCATATAGGCCGTTAGTTGCTAGTTACTTGCAGGGCGGCTTCAAACGAAATTCTCGTGTTACCAGTTGATGATGTATATGACTGGTGTATACTTTTTTTTTAAAACTCTTTCCGCCCTGTGGGCACTAAGAGGGCCTCTTTTTGCAAGCCCATTATGAGTTCGGCTAGGCCCACAATGGGGCTGCCGGGTGGAGAGGGACAGGGCCCGACATATCCGAACGGACCACCCCCAAAAATTCCTGAAGATTATTCGACCCATCCGGATTTCAGATCCCGAGTCCCCCAGAGCGGTAGGCTGCCACCTCGACCGCTCGGCCATCCGGCCGTTGGTGTATACTGTCAATCGCGAGTTGTTTATTGCGCGTGCGGTCGGCAAAACAGTTACAATCGTAATTAAACAAATTTTCCTTCGTATAAAATACAATCTTGTAAATAAGTAGTATTTTGATAATTTTTCTACAAATTGAAGTTTTTGTCACTTTTTCGACATTCCAAAGTAAAATTAATAGTAAAATCAGTTTTTTATGCTACGCGGCCGATACGCAATACTCAAAATCATTTATTTTGGCGAGTTTGCATTTTTTAATTTTACAATTGTAATACTTTTTTTTAAACTTTTGTCTCCAACGCATATTTTAAAATCATAGATTCCGCCATCCCGATCCTATCGATAGGTAAACCGCCATCTATTTCTTTCTTTCGCCGTCATTCTCAAAAACCTACAAACAGTCCCTCACCACTCAGCCGCCCCATTGTGGGCCTGGCCGAACCTATAACGGGCTTGCTAATGGAGGTCCTCTTAGAGCCCACAGTGTAAAAAGAGTTTAAGAAAAACCTACAAACGAAAACGCATGCCCGTGGCGACGGAGCGACTACTATTATCGAACGCACTCCGTATTAATTAAATTCTGGCATAACGAATTTGTGAATTAATAAAAACAGTTGTAGTTAATTTATAATAAAAAAAATNCAAATTGTGTTATATTTATAAAACCTTATATTTTTATAAATATAATTACTACTTTATTAAAAGTATAAAAACTACAATACTGTTTTACTTGTGCTGCTTGCATTGTTTGGATTTATAATATTTCCTATCACAAGATGGTACCCATGCATCAAAAGACAACGTCTGATCAGCTATCAAATTTTCTCTCAATCTTGTAAGATTCCAACAATGCGAATCATCTGAAATACCTATTAAAATAACTCAAAACATTAATTCGAGAGATTTTGCCTTTAAAAGCACTTATACAAACTATTAATAATAATAATTATAATAAAACAAATTCTAATAGTAAATTTCTTTACAAATAATTCTTCTTAAACACCATGATTTTATGTACAGTATATCCAAGTTCTTCATATCCAAGTAAAACCAAGTAATCCAAATTGGTAAACCAAAATCCAAGTAATTGGTTTACCAAAAATAAAACAATTTTTGGTAAAAATATATCATCAAGTTTGGAATTCTAATACAGTAGAGTCCCGCTAGTCAGAAGTAATTGGGACTGAGCCCTGTTCGGATTAGCCAAATTATTGAAATAATGCAGAAGCAAGCAGTAAAACAGTCTGGTTTATAAAGATCCAATGCCATCAATGACATCAGTCTCCCCACCCTTTATTTCATCTGACTTATACTCAATAGAGGTGCCACAATAACCAATTGGAAAAAAAACCACACAAAGATCGAGCAGTTTTGTGCCTCTACTTCTGAAAAATCAGTTGAAAATCAACAAACAGCAAGGCCCTCAATGTTTGACAGGCTTGACAATGCCTTATTTACGCAGTTCACTTGGGAAAGAGAAAGGGGAACACACCTAAGTGGACCTGGGGACCTCTTGTTATTGAAAATTTCCTCTCTGCCAACCGAAACAAGTTCGAACTAGCGGGACTCTACGTGTCCTAATCTTTTGATAATCATAACTGCAATATTATCATGTAATAAAAACATTTGGTTAAATTGTTTTGTTTACGCATCGAATCAGAAATACACAGAAAAATATCTCAAAACGCAAACCGTTTTTTATTAACCAACTGTATAAGAATCTACAGTCTTACATCTATATTTTTAAACTTGATTGAACTATTATTAAAAGGGCATCACTGTTTGTTCACTAACACTCTAAATCTCACTCCATCCACACATCTCTGAAACTGCGCTACTTCTTTATGACAATTCAACGTATTGGCAGAATTATTTTCATAACAATTTAAAACTTTATCTTGCATTTCCTGGCAGACATCTAGCGATGGTCTGTTGAAATATTTTTTCTCCACATCATCTATGGATTTATCCAGCTTTTCTGTCAGCAGCTGTAACAAATGTATGTTTTCATTTTCCAATTCTTGAAATGTTACGTTTCCAGAATTAACTTCTGCAGCCCGATTGGAATGTTCTTTGCTTAACCGGGAGTCTTCCTCGCATAAATGTTCTCGGTTTTGGGCAGTCTGATGTTCGACTATTACGGGTGGAAAGGTATCGTCCGATTCTGTCGCCTTATGATCCTTTCTATCGTCACCTCCTTTTAAACGTCTCACTACGGCATCGGAAACTTGAATGATATTACCGGAGTCGTTAACTAACGTAATGCGTTTGGTACTAGTATTATTTCCCATCTCGACTTCTCCCCTTCCGTAGAGGACGACGGGACGATCGAATACTTTATATGAAAACGTCATCCGATCACGTGATATAAAGTTATTTTCATCCAATGAAACTTTATCTATCTCGGAAAATAACCAATCCGCCGTGCACTTAAGTCACGTGATACGATTACCCAATCGTGACAGACGGATGTATTTCGTAGTCGTAACATGGTGGTCGATACCTTTAACGTGTTTACCGAGCAATAAACGCGATATTTAGTAAAATATTACGGTATAATAAGCAAAATAAATATTTTATAAAAATTTATTTATATCATAAGTGTGCCAAGTTTTAGATCTAACATCAGCATAATTCATAGCAATAAATATTAACCAATTAAGGATACAATGGTATGATTGTATCCTTAATATTTATTGCTAAATTGATATTAAAAACTTGTGAAATTAAATAAATTGTTACCTATATCTAAAATTAAAAATGGCTTTTGAATTGAGAGGTGATAAATATATTTTATATTCTACAGAAATTATGTTTATGCTTTTCTTCAGGCAGTCTTTTTAATTAATTTGATTTCATTTGTTGATGAAAGACATCAACAATACTAAGATTATATGATGGATATCAATTTAAAATCGGTAATATAGTTGTATTCGAAAATATATGGCATTAAACATTTTTAATGTCAGGCAAAATCCCACAGGCACTGGAAATGTCATCAATGAAAATCTTGACCTATTATTTTGTGAATAGTGAGATGAATTCTACTTATTTTCTATTTTTTTGACAAATTGTTTTACAGAAGGGAATAAGTTAATAACTCGAAAATCAAGGCAATTTTTTATTAATATTTATAAAGAGATCAACAAATGAAGAGCTCAGAAGAAGAGAAATGATCCACGCTGTAAATGTTACAAACTTAAAACAATTATTATTTCTACGCCGAAAAATTTAATATGCAGTTTATTTTCCATTATTTAATATTATTTCTTCGAAACTAAACAATCTAAAATTTTTGTCTAATTTAAAAAATTTCTTTTTCTCTTTTTACTTTTAACTTTTTCTTCTCAAAAATTTTTTCAATGTTTATTCAATATGCTCACACGAAGAGCGAGCGGGTGATGGAAACGGGCTTGACTACGTTAAAAATAAAAATGTCGAAAGATATTTTTACTTGTGTTTGGTATTGGAAAAAAAAAGCTAGGGTCCGTTTCCCCAAATATTATACGAGTTACATCATCACTTCTCCTTTAATCATAGGAAATAAATTATAGCTAGATTGATTAATACGAGATATATTATAAGAAAAAACTTATGATAAATATTGAATTATTTAATTTTTCGAGTGTTACCTATATATATAAAATCAAATATTCACAAAATAATTGCATAAAATCTTGCTTTGGGTATTTTGCAGAGGCATGATGTAGTTAATGAATACCAGTAAAACTTAATTCTCTAAGTGAAGCTCTCTATTGTGGAAATGATCGTGTGTTCAGAAGTTTACTGCATTAACAGTGCATTGATAATGATAAATATAAAATATATACCGGTAGTATGTATGGAATTAAAGAAAAATTTCAGAACGAATAATTTTCACAATAAAGAAATTTATTTTATTAGTACTAAAAATAACAAAAATAAAAGTGAAAAGTACTGATTTATTGCATAATAACGTTATATATTTTGTTGATATTATCTAAGAAAAATTAATTTGTTATATATAATTGAATTCAAACAAAAGTGATTGAAATACTTGAAAAATTGCTCTAATACTTTAGAAAGAATATATGAATTAATATTTTTAATAACCTATATTTATTAATCAAAACAATAATTTTATTTTCATTAATTTTGAAACAATATTTCAAATAATTTTTTACGCTACAAAATGAAATGAATAATATAATACCTGTGATCGAACATTTTCCGTTAACACATATTAATCCCGGACGACATAGACTTTTAGAAACTCCCTCCGATTCACAACTTTGTCCTTCTTCTAAAAGAATAGCGAAATTTGAGAAAAATAATCAGCATATATTAATTTACGAACAGATTATAACCTTTGTAAGAGACACAAATGGGACAACAACCGCACACCGAACCGTTGTCTATTTTCTCAGAATCCTCACATTCTGTTTCTGGGCATACCACTCTGAGACAAAGTTCCTCACAGGTCGTATTTAGTGCCCCGCAGACAAATCTTAGAAGTATAAAAACAATAAGTGTCTTTATCTCGAGCATTTTGGATAGGAGACAAGTCTTAGAAGTTTCAGTGTTTGATTTTTGTACATATTTACATAATGATGTCAGCGATTACGTAACTCTTTCGATAACGTATTACTATAGCAATTGATAGTGTTTACGCATTTATCAAAAAGTACAAAGTAACAAAAACACTAAAACGTTGTTATTTGTATTTGGATTATATGAAATTTTGATTAAGCATTCAATAATAGAATTTAAAAGTTTTTAAACAAATATACAGTATTTTTCAATTATTTAACATATTTTGCGAACATCTACAAATGCATTTTTAAACGAATACTGTAGGCCTATTTTATATTAGGTAGCATTTATTACACTTGAGTTTTATGTAATTCCTTTTCAAATTTATTTATAGGAAGATACATTGATGTTGATTAACTAAGTTGTAGACCTACTTTAGTTGTACAATATTAACAAATTAAATGTAAAATAATAACTAAGAAACACTGAACTAAAAGCCTATTTTTGCCGTTCTTGAGTAAAACATTAACATTTCGTCTTATTTAAATTCAAACATCGGAATAAAAATCAGATTTACATAACCTCTCAATGCTACATTACGCGCTGGAATCGAAAGATGTCTTAACTTCTAATATTTATGCTCACCATCTGCTCCCTCGAATGATGTTCGATGACTCCCATAAACTATTGTCAATAAATATTTTTAATATTATGATTATTATTATTGCTACTGTACAATCTGAGTTAAATTCTTATAATCTATCTTTTACTTTCATTTCATTTTAGTCACTACATTTTTTTTTAATTTAAAAAACACAAGTTCCATTTTAATTCAATTACAATATAAATTTTAAAAATTATATTTTTATAGATTTTACAATGAAAATTTGATAAAATGGGTGAAATAATTGAATATAATCGTGATATAATATCAAAAATAGGAAGACAAGACAACATTTGGTATATCAATAAACATTCTATATGGTCAGTAAAAAATATTTATGTATGAAATCTTTTCGTTATTTTATTATTAAATATAAAAATAATACTAATCTAATTTTTATTTATAAAAATTTACAGAATGCGATTCTAATAGATTTTGAAGCATTTCAAGTGAAAGATCATAAAATTATTTATCGACAGTTGCCATAAAAAGATTACACAGTCCTATAGAAGCTGTAATAGACATTTATATAGATTCTGTTAAAAAGTATCAAGTCAATTTTACTAGCAAAAACATTCTTAGATTAAATTTTATAGACGAAAAACCATCGGATATCACTGGCTGGATCAAACATAGTAATTTACAAAACTTATTAAATTACTTCACAACGTATAATAAATTATTTTTATTTAAAGGTGGACGGATAGAAAAAGAAATTCTTTTTAAAAACTGGAACTATAATTATTTAGACATCGAACTTCTTGGGTGTCTAAGATTGGATAATATTAAAAAAAATTGTTATTACCACAAATATTTTAAAAAGCATTGTTCTTTTTGCGTGTTTTCAAATTGTCGTGTTTTAATTTAGTTGGATACTGTATTAAAACGAATTGCAAAAATTATTATTGCAAATTAATTTTAGTGAGGTTGAGGCCGAAGTTTTAAACGCGAAAACGTGTACGTCGGACGTTCAGCGCCGCTTTCTTGTAAGCCTAGAAGTTTGACAATGGTATTTGGATAGTCAGTGGAATCATGCTCAATATTCCAAATACCATTGTCAAACTTCTAGGCTTACAAGAAAGCGGCGCTGAACGTCCGACGTACACGTTTTCGCGTTTAAAACTTCGGCCTCAACCTCACTAAAATTAATTTGCAATAATAATTTTTGCAATTCGTTTTAATACAGTATCCAACTAAATTAAAACACGACAATTTGAAAATACGCAAAAAGAACAATGCTTTTTAAAATATTTGTGGTAATAACAATTTTTTTTAATATTATCCAATCTTAGACACCCAAGAAGTTCGATGTCTAAATAATTATAGTTCCAGTTTTTAAAAAGAATTTCTTTTTCTATCCGTCCACCTTTAAATAAAAATAATTTATTATACGTTGTGAAGTAATTTAATAAGTTTTGTAAATTACTATGTTTGATCCAGCCAGTGATATCCGATGGTTTTTCGTCTATAAAATTTAATCTAAGAATGTTTTTGCTAGTAAAATTGACTTGATACTTTTTAACAGAATCTATATAAATGTCTATTACAGCTTCTATAGGACTGTGTAATCTTTTTATGGCAACTGTCGATAAATAATTTTATGATCTTTCACTTGAAATGCTTCAAAATCTATTAGAATCGCATTCTGTAAATTTTTATAAATAAAAATTAGATTAGTATTATTTTTATATTTAATAATAAAATAACGAAAAGATTTCATACATAAATATTTTTTACTGACCATATAGAATGTTTATTGATATACCAAATGTTGTCTTGTCTTCCTATTTTTGATATTATATCACGATTATATTCAATTATTTCACCCATTTTATCAAATTTTCATTGTAAAATCTATAAAAATATAATTTTTAAAATTTATATTGTAATTGAATTAAAATGGAACTTGTGTTTTTTAAATTAAAAAAAAATGTAGTGACTAAAATGAAATGAAAGTAAAAGATAGATTATAAGAATTTAACTCAGATTGTACAGTAGCAATAATAATAATCATAATATTAAAAATATTTATTGACAATAGTTTATGGGAGTCATCGAACATCATTCGAGGGAGCAGATGGTGAGCATAAATATTAGAAGTTAAGACATCTTTCGATTCCAGCGCGTAATGTAGCATTGAGAGGTTATGTAAATCTGATTTTTATTCCGATGTTTGAATTTAAATAAGACGAAATGTTAATGTTTTACTCAAGAACGGCAAAAATAGGCTTTTAGTTCAGTGTTTCTTAGTTATTATTTTACATTTAATTTGTTAATATTGTACAACTAAAGTAGGCCTACAACTTAGTTAATCAACATCAATGTATCTTCCTATAAATAAATTTGAAAAGGAATTACATAAAACTCAAGTGTAATAAATGCTACCTAATATAAAATAGGCCTACAGTATTCGTTTAAAAATGCATTTGTAGATGTTCGCAAAATATGTTAAATAATTGAAAAATACTGTATATTTGTTTAAAAACTTTTAAATTCTATTATTGAATGCTTAATCAAAATTTCATATAATCCAAATACAAATAACAACGTTTTAGTGTTTTTGTTACTTTGTACTTTTTGATAAATGCGTAAACACTATCAATTGCTATAGTAATACGTTATCGAAAGAGTTACGTAATCGCTGACATCATTATGTAAATATGTACAAAAATCAAACACTGAAACTTCTAAGACTTGTCTCCTATCCAAAATGCTCGAGATAAAGACACTTATTGTTTTTATACTTCTAAGATTTGTCTGCGAGGCACTAAATACGACCTGTGAGGAACTTTGTCTCAGAGTGGTATGCCCAGAAACAGAATGTGAGGATTCTGAGAAAATAGACAACGGTTCGGTGTGCGGTTGTTGTCCCATTTGTGTCTCTTACAAAGGTTATAATCTGTTCGTAAATTAATATATGCTGATTATTTTTCTCAAATTTCGCTATTCTTTTAGAAGAAGGACAAAGTTGTGAATCGGAGGGAGTTTCTAAAAGTCTATGTCGTCCGGGATTAATATGTGTTAACGGAAAATGTTCGATCACAGGTATTATATTATTCATTTCATTTTGTAGCGTAAAAAATTATTTGAAATATTGTTTCAAAATTAATGAAAATAAAATTATTGTTTTGATTAATAAATATAGGTTATTAAAAATATTAATTCATATATTCTTTCTAAAGTATTAGAGCAATTTTTCAAGTATTTCAATCACTTTTGTTTGAATTCAATTATATATAACAAATTAATTTTTCTTAGATAATATCAACAAAATATATAACGTTATTATGCAATAAATCAGTACTTTTCACTTTTATTTTTGTTATTTTTAGTACTAATAAAATAAATTTCTTTATTGTGAAAATTATTCGTTCTGAAATTTTTCTTTAATTCCATACATACTACCGGTATATATTTTATATTTATCATTATCAATGCACTGTTAATGCAGTAAACTTCTGAACACACGATCATTTCCACAATAGAGAGCTTCACTTAGAGAATTAAGTTTTACTGGTATTCATTAACTACATCATGCCTCTGCAAAATACCCAAAGCAAGATTTTATGCAATTATTTTGTGAATATTTGATTTTATATATATAGGTAACACTCGAAAAATTAAATAATTCAATATTTATCATAAGTTTTTTCTTATAATATATCTCGTATTAATCAATCTAGCTATAATTTATTTCCTATGATTAAAGGAGAAGTGATGATGTAACTCGTATAATATTTGGGGAAACGGACCCTAGCTTTTTTTTTCCAATACCAAACACAAGTAAAAATATCTTTCGACATTTTTATTTTTAACGTAGTCAAGCCCGTTTCCATCACCCGCTCGCTCTTCGTGTGAGCATATTGAATAAACATTGAAAAAATTTTTGAGAAGAAAAAGTTAAAAGTAAAAAGAGAAAAAGAAATTTTTTAAATTAGACAAAAATTTTAGATTGTTTAGTTTCGAAGAAATAATATTAAATAATGGAAAATAAACTGCATATTAAATTTTTCGGCGTAGAAATAATAATTGTTTTAAGTTTGTAACATTTACAGCGTGGATCATTTCTCTTCTTCTGAGCTCTTCATTTGTTGATCTCTTTATAAATATTAATAAAAAATTGCCTTGATTTTCGAGTTATTAACTTATTCCCTTCTGTAAAACAATTTGTCAAAAAAATAGAAAATAAGTAGAATTCATCTCACTATTCACAAAATAATAGGTCAAGATTTTCATTGATGACATTTCCAGTGCCTGTGGGATTTTGCCTGACATTAAAAATGTTTAATGCCATATATTTTCGAATACAACTATATTACCGATTTTAAATTGATATCCATCATATAATCTTAGTATTGTTGATGTCTTTCATCAACAAATGAAATCAAATTAATTAAAAAGACTGCCTGAAGAAAAGCATAAACATAATTTCTGTAGAATATAAAATATATTTATCACCTCTCAATTCAAAAGCCATTTTTAATTTTAGATATAGGTAACAATTTATTTAATTTCACAAGTTTTTAATATCAATTTAGCAATAAATATTAAGGATACAATCATACCATTGTATCCTTAATTGGTTAATATTTATTGCTATGAATTATGCTGATGTTAGATCTAAAACTTGGCACACTTATGATATAAATAAATTTTTATAAAATATTTATTTTGCTTATTATACCGTAATATTTTACTAAATATCGCGTTTATTGCTCGGTAAACACGTTAAAGGTATCGACCACCATGTTACGACTACGAAATACATCCGTCTGTCACGATTGGGTAATCGTATCACGTGACTTAAGTGCACGGCGGATTGGTTATTTTCCGAGATAGATAAAGTTTCATTGGATGAAAATAACTTTATATCACGTGATCGGATGACGTTTTCATATAAAGTATTCGATCGTCCCGTCGTCCTCTACGGAAGGGGAGAAGTCGAGATGGGAAATAATACTAGTACCAAACGCATTACGTTAGTTAACGACTCCGGTAATATCATTCAAGTTTCCGATGCCGTAGTGAGACGTTTAAAAGGAGGTGACGATAGAAAGGATCATAAGGCGACAGAATCGGACGATACCTTTCCACCCGTAATAGTCGAACATCAGACTGCCCAAAACCGAGAACATTTATGCGAGGAAGACTCCCGGTTAAGCAAAGAACATTCCAATCGGGCTGCAGAAGTTAATTCTGGAAACGTAACATTTCAAGAATTGGAAAATGAAAACATACATTTGTTACAGCTGCTGACAGAAAAGCTGGATAAATCCATAGATGATGTGGAGAAAAAATATTTCAACAGACCATCGCTAGATGTCTGCCAGGAAATGCAAGATAAAGTTTTAAATTGTTATGAAAATAATTCTGCCAATACGTTGAATTGTCATAAAGAAGTAGCGCAGTTTCAGAGATGTGTGGATGGAGTGAGATTTAGAGTGTTAGTGAACAAACAGTGATGCCCTTTTAATAATAGTTCAATCAAGTTTAAAAATATAGATGTAAGACTGTAGATTCTTATACAGTTGGTTAATAAAAAACGGTTTGCGTTTTGAGATATTTTTCTGTGTATTTCTGATTCGATGCGTAAACAAAACAATTTAACCAAATGTTTTTATTACATGATAATATTGCAGTTATGATTATCAAAAGATTAGGACACGTAGAGTCCCGCTAGTTCGAACTTGTTTCGGTTGGCAGAGAGGAAATTTTCAATAACAAGAGGTCCCCAGGTCCACTTAGGTGTGTTCCCCTTTCTCTTTCCCAAGTGAACTGCGTAAATAAGGCATTGTCAAGCCTGTCAAACATTGAGGGCCTTGCTGTTTGTTGATTTTCAACTGATTTTTCAGAAGTAGAGGCACAAAACTGCTCGATCTTTGTGTGGTTTTTTTTCCAATTGGTTATTGTGGCACCTCTATTGAGTATAAGTCAGATGAAATAAAGGGTGGGGAGACTGATGTCATTGATGGCATTGGATCTTTATAAACCAGACTGTTTTACTGCTTGCTTCTGCATTATTTCAATAATTTGGCTAATCCGAACAGGGCTCAGTCCCAATTACTTCTGACTAGCGGGACTCTACTGTATTAGAATTCCAAACTTGATGATATATTTTTACCAAAAATTGTTTTATTTTTGGTAAACCAATTACTTGGATTTTGGTTTACCAATTTGGATTACTTGGTTTTACTTGGATATGAAGAACTTGGATATACTGTACATAAAATCATGGTGTTTAAGAAGAATTATTTGTAAAGAAATTTACTATTAGAATTTGTTTTATTATAATTATTATTATTAATAGTNTTTAACATCTTCTTTCTAATTATCAAATTTATTATTATAAAAGCGAGGTTGAGGCCGAAGTTTTAAACGCGAAAACGTGTACGTCGGACGTTCAGCGCCGCTTTCTTGTAAGCCTAGAAGTTTGACAATGGTATTTGGATAGTCAGTGGAATCATGCTCAATATTCCAAATACCATTGTCAAACTTCTAGGCTTACAAGAAAGCGGCGCTGAACGTCCGACGTACACGTTTTCGCGTTTAAAACTTCGGCCTCAACCTCGCTTTTATAATAATAAATTTGATAATTAGAAAGAAGATGTTAAACTTTGCCTTATTGTTATAATATGATTTCAAATTGTTGTGTTTTTAATTTACTTGGATATTAAAACAATAAATTTTTTAAAATGTAAAGAAAATATTATTATAGAGTATCAAGATGTTTTATGAAAACTAAAGAAATGAACTGAACATTTTTCTAAATTATGTTGATTGGGATATCATCAGCCGCCAAAACGATTTATCAAACACTTTTATTTCAGAATTCGCAAAAAAGTTAAATTAGGAATTCATATGGAAAAATTACGTATTCCCTTATTCATTATACAACTAGCAGACCCAGCCACGCGTTGCTGTGGCTCAAAATGCATCTATTATAAATGTATAACACTTTCCCCGCGGGAGTGAATTTCGAAAAATCCCTTGTTAGTGTACTGTACATTGTAACAAAAGAAATTATTAACAAAACAAAACATCGCACAAAGGAATATAACAGAAGGCACTCATGACACATTAAAGATAAAACGCATTATAAATCTGGGTGTGGATTTATGATGTGTCCCATAAAATACCTGACCTTTTTTAAAATGTGATGTTAAAGAGTATAAAGCAGTGCTTCTCAAAATTGGCGATATCGCTCCTGGGGCGTTTGAATTATCCAAGGGGGCGTTACATTTTTGAATGCAAAGGCTGCGTTTCTTTATGCAGCGAGAGTGCAGCGTAAATGACGTCACGAGCAGCTATCGCTGCATGTCGCTGCATGATAGTTTAGAAACGCTTTCCGCTCGAGCGAAACATGGACGTTTATAATCTAT
>NW_019384884.1:0-14807 GCF_000671375.1 Centruroides sculpturatus
ACATTAATAATTCATTAATTTTTTTCAGTCGTTAATTATAATTTAAGTAAAATTTGCATAAAAGCGAAAGAAGAAACTGCGAAGTATCTTTCGAAAAATTTAACCGAATAGATTTTTATTCGTTCCATATTCATTTCTTACTGTAAATTATGATAAATTTTATAAACTGGCCGACCCAAAAGTCAGTTAAACGTGTTTTTTTTGGCAGCAGTTTATCAATTTTTTCAAGAAAATCAGCAATCTGAGTGTGTTAAAGCCTTGCAATTTGCATACCAAACAGGAGTAAGTATCTGAATGAAAAAGAAATGTATTCTTTACCATGGTTAACCGATTTCTGGGCCACTTTGCACGTATACAGCCGTATACAACTGCCATAAAATAATAATAATAATAATAATAATAATAATTTAAGTTATATTCTAAAATGTATAATCAATATTATTCCAGTGGGAGTTATTGTATATAAACTAATTTATCAAATTTAAAATGAAGAAAATATAGAAAATTATTAAGATATTTTAAAAATAAATTCTTAGAATTGAAAGAATTAAATTAAAAAATTGTAAACAATAGATCAATACATTTTATATAATGTATATACAGAAGGATACGAAATATAATATTAAAGCATACCAAGAGAGTGATGATAAATAATTAAATGATTCAAAAATGGAAATATTAAATTAGTTTCTTTGGAAATTAACGTATTTCTAGCTGCTAAAACATTTCTTATTCTATCCATAGACAAGTTTATTGGTTCAATTGAACGAGTCAGAGGGAGGGAGTGAAAGAGAAAGAGAAGAGAGGAATGTATGATCCTGGCATGACGTAATATATCTGATTTGATTAACCGTATTCGGTTCAGAAATCATTGTTTACTCTGATTCTGTACATTCGTTGGCATCGGGTAATGCCTAACGATTCTACAAAATAAGCATTAATCAGGAGCGGATTTAGGGGGATGCACCCTTAGTCTCTCCTAAATTCGCTCCTTGTTCCCCTAAATCGGGAAAATCCTGATTTAGGGTACCCCTACACCCCTCCTTGGAATTCTCTCGGGTATTTCAGTAATAAAAAAATTTTCTAAGGAGGCATATCGCTTCCTTTCTACATCCCTCTAAAGACTTCTGATCCGTTATTGGAATTAATTACAATTAAATATACAGAATTTAATATATAAATTTAACCTTAATCATAATAAATTTAATCGCTTAATATTGTAATTTTCCTTAAAGGAAATTATAAACGTAGTAATTACGGGTTAATAAAAATTCTTTAAATTATTATTCAAATTTTACCATTTAAGAAGAAAAGAATCGATAAATATAAGTTAATTTTCGGCATTTAAACATTAATTTAGTTTATTTAATAACATTTATTAATTGAATTATAAAATATCGACACTTATTTAAAACTTTAAAACGTATTTGAAACCATTTTATAACAATAAAGGTACAAAAGAAGCGAATTGTTTTATGTATCGTCCTGTATAAAGAAGCGTTACCTTGTTCCCTTTTAAAGTAAAAAACAAAAAGTGGAGGAATTTCTAATCTTGCGAATGAATCTTTTGTTAAAAAGAATTCAAAAAGTTCCTCAGAATTGTAATTTTATTGTTCCTATTGGAATAAAGCACTTCTTTATAAATGCAAAATGTGGTTTCTGTTGATTTTTTACAAATGGCATCACACGCGGGAATCGTTTTTTTTCAGATGGGGAGGAAATAATAAAAAAAACAAACAAACATATTTGCATATAAATTTATTTGTATCTAAAACAAAAACAATAAGAAAATATATCGGATTAAACGTAGAAAAATTTATTTTCTTCTTAATTTAAAAAGTAAGTCGAACATCTAGTGATATATTAAGCAACGTTACAACGATTTCAGTATACATACTGCATTGTTACAGTGTATAGATATTCAGTATCAATGTCTAAGTTGAAGATATTATTGTCAGGAAGTAAAGCTATGAATATATAAAAAGAGTTGATTGTTATAAATAAATAAAAAAAAAAAAAAGAGAAGAGTAACGAAAAGCTGATATGAATCAAAAAGTCTTCACGCATAGAAAAGTTAATGTTAGACACTGAACAAACACAGCTATTGGTAAAGAAGGAAAATTGGCTAGTCCTCCATCCTTAACTGATGATAGGATGGGAGGAGTTGCTATGGAAACGGAATGGATGGGGGACGAAAGTGGGGAAGTCAAAACGGCGTCTAGGTCTGTCTATGGCTCATTGAATTTAAGCCTTGACGAGAAACGGACGTGAAAGTGCTTCGGAACAGTTCATTCTCTTTCTCTCTTCTCTCTCACTTTTGCTTACAGTTCAAGGTTTCATTCACTCTTATTTTCACTTAAAAATTTCTTCTTTAATATTATATAAATATATATACAAGTATTTACTTATTTATTTATAATTTAACACCATTTTAATGTTGCTAAATCGAAGCTGCGTGCGTGTTATAATCCGATAATTAACAAAAAAATTCGAATTAAAGATATTTAATCTTAAAATTTAATTAATTAATTAATTTTAAAAAAATGTAATAAATATATAATATTTTTCATAATTAATAAGTTATCTAGAAAATTTACACGTATAAAATCTCATTAAATAATTTTAATTTCTTTAGAAATTATGAATATCTTCCTTTTATAATTTTCCATTTATAATTACACTAATTTTTAATTTTATTTTAAAAAATAAGTTAATAAATCTAAAAATATTTTATAAATAATAAANAAAATATTTTTCCCCCTTCTGTTTTGTGTGTGTGCACTCGCGGTCATACAGTATAAACACTCAAAGTGTACACTTTAATCTAATTATTTTTATCGTATTATTTTCGATTTATTTAATAATTGACAATGAAATGCATTTAAGTCGTAGATACTTTCTTTTCGAGAATCTGTTTTTTGTTCTACGTCACCTTTAATTGCAGGGAAATTTCTCATAGTGAACATTTAATGATGAATACTGTTGGGAATTCGCTGCAACAATTTAACAATGGGTGCTCACAGTAATCAATAACTGTATGTCTCGAGAGTTTCTGAAGAGATTAACAAAATAATAAGTACTGTATTCACAATTATCGCGCATGTGATTATTTCTGTTTCGTTAGATAAAATATTAAAAGTTGGTTGATAAATTATTATAATTTTTACATTATTTTAAAGTACATAATTACTGTGTAAAGCTTATTTTCATCACATTTCTAAATTCTCTACCTTGGAGTATAGTTTAAATATGTTGAAGTGTTTATTAAACCAATTATAAATTGTGTTTAAAAGTTGTAAATTATTTTCCGAGGAGAAGCCACAAAATTTGTTTTATGCAACTTCAAATTTCATGCAAAATTTTCTAGTCTTAAGAATTATAATACGTAACATTAAGGCTATGAAGACAACTGTGATTACTTCAATTACTTTCTACGAACAATTTAATCTTAATAATGTAAAAGAATAGCTGCAAAGAGCTTCATAGTATGAAAAATTCAGTAGATGATGACGTAAAGCAGAGAGGATGTAGTACCTTATTCCGACTTGATAACATGTGACAATTCTCTGAGAATTGTGAAAGAGAAAATTTCCCAGTAACAGTTGAAGACCTAAAATTACCTCCAGAGACTGTTTATAACGACTTATAACCGTCAAAATGGGGAATGATGTCCAGAAAAACACGAGAAATAGGAGAATGCAGAACACTTCCACACGTGTTTAGCAACTCTTCAAAACTCTGTTACTATAAATAGATAAATTATAATTAAAATACATATATATTTAAATTACAATTTATAAATAATTATAAATAACTTTATTCATTATTAACTAACACTACCCCCAAAAACCTTTACTTCGGCATATCTCTAAAAAACATTACCTCGAGCATTAAAATAGGTGATTCCTACAGTAAAAAATCCTTGAGATTTCAAAAATTACCTTAAAATTTCCCTATCATGCGATAATCAAGAGATATACACATATCTTTGTACAATAACACACACACACACACACACACAATAGCATACCAATATGGATACAACTCATGTACTGTACCTATAAAAATCTTTCTAATGTGGTACTGTTTTTATTTACACAGTTTCAACTTGGCAGATATTTCAGAATATACAATAAAACCTGTTAATGTGACCGCTGAAAAGATCATCTCAAAGTGGTCATCTTACACAGATAGTCACATTAGAAGGTTTCACTGTATTAGGATCCATATTTTCACGTAAAATCCGTACCATGTGATAAAATTTATTTCTAAAAAAAGTTTATTCTCCTGGAGATAAAATTCGTTTTGGATAGTGTCATTTTCCAACCAAAGAAAAGAATATGTGTAAAATATTCTATAATCTTCTATTCCAAATAAAATTTTTAGGCGTCATCTTACCTCTCTGGGGTTCCAGGATAGAAACCGGGGGTCGAAAAATACTAGAAATTTTTCGGAAGTGGTGTGTTCGTAATATGTAGAGCTCATTCTTTTGGTACCCGGTCGCCCCATTGAGGTCTTGGCCAAACCTATGACGGATATAATTAAAAAGGTAAGGTCTTCTTATTACGCATAGGGCAGAAAGAACCAAAAATAATTTTAAAAAAAATCTGCCAAGAGAGAGTGCTTTTCAGAAGGACTTTCTATGGAAAATTGGCCCCTATATGGATGTTTGACTCGTGAAGAAAACCCAGAAAACTCCACGTAGTCAGCCTGAGGGTCAGGTCGCGGGTTCGCGCTGACCAACAGGCTGGGTACATAATTTTATCCAATGGGCCACTGATGGGCAAAATAAAAAAAAATAAAAAAATTCAAATAGAATTATTGTCCCTAAAGTGGAGATATTTTATATACTGAAATGTTCTTTTAAAGGAGAAAATACTTTTTTAGAATATTTCTTTTTGAAAATTAAGTAAAATAATGATTTAATTTACCAATTAACATATGAATTAAGCGATTAACTATTTTAAAAAATACAAGAAAGATGTTTAAATTTATAAATAATCTACATATTACATTTTTTAATTAGAGGAAAAAACTTAATATTTTACACTATCAGGAAATAAAAATTTAAGACTCAGTTTTTAAAAAAAATAATAAGATTGCTCACTGTTTTTATTTAGTTAGTCTATGTGTACCCAGTCGACTAACTGTTGAAACTTTTTTTTTTTATTTTGTTAGCAAGTGGCTAGCAACTGCACAGCAACAGTTGATAGAAAAAACAGTTATGTCATCGGTGTATGTGTATGTACACAAGAAACAGGATTGTTGTCAGGAAAACCAATATATATTTGAGCAGTTTTGCGTCGTGGGTGTTATAAAGGTGATTGCTATTTGTACTCTCGTATTTTCTATGGACTACATGAAATGAGTGCCCATGTTGGAACCATCAATGTTGCCAACCACTTTTAAGCCATGTCCCTTCAATTATGTTACAAATGTCTCTACAATATCTCTGTCTATAAGTATTAATATTTAATATCCTTACGCGTAGCTAGCATGAGGCACGAATCCGCCACCAACTAGCATTTTAAATGATTTTATCCAGAATTAAACGACAAGTATGTTTCAAGATTTAACTGTGTATACACATAGAGTGTACACACTGTCTGTGAGACCGTTGATTTAAGTGAAAATTTAATTTAAGTTTTTAAATAATTAAACAAAAAAAAAACACTCAAGAATTCTTTTTGTTTCCTGTAACACTAAAATATATAAAATCATTTTCAATGAGAGAAAATAAAATGTTTTAAGGATAAAATATTTATAGTAAGAAAATAATAATAATGTACGAAAGTAAATTTATAGAATTCTTTTTAAAAATTCATTAATAGAATATTCCAAGTTTTGAAGTTTGGAGTTAATTAAAAGTTGAAAAAAAAGAGAATAGAAATTTGATTTATTAATATTTTAGCTCTGGTTCTTCCTATTTATCTTATTAAATTACTTTAATAATTCGATATTCTATTTTTGTAAAATAATGGAGCACTTTAGTATGAAAATTATTTCCTTATTATTAAATTCCGTAGTTATAAACACGCAGGCTTATAGATTTTTATGAATAGTTTAAGGTCGTACATATTTCCATAAGTAGTGTAATTTTCAATTGTTTTTACGCATAAATATTCAATAAAAAGACTAGAGATAATCTACAAAATTTCTTATTCATATACAATTTACCCGAATATTAAGAACGGTTGCCAGTGGCCGAGTGGATAGAAACATTGATCACAGTACCATTAAATACAAAACCATTGATACTTGGTCGCAGGTTCGCTCCTCACTGGTCACATGAAGTGTGCCGGGTTTTCTTCGTGTCTAATAGCTACAGATATTTCCTCATAGAAAGTCCCCCCAAGAGATATACACATATCTTTGTACAATAACACACACACACACACACACACAATAGCATACCAATATGGATACAACTCATGTACTGTACCTATAAAAATCTTTCTAATGTGGTACTGTTTTTATTTACACAGTTTCAACTTGGCAGATATTTCAGAATATACAATGAAACCTGTTAATGTGACCGCTGAAAAGATCATCTCAAAGTGGTCATCTTACACAGATAGTCACATTAGAAGGTTTCACTGTATTAGGATCCATATTTTCACGTAAAATCCGTACCATGTGATAAAATTTATTTCTAAAAAAAGTTTATTCTCCTGGAGATAAAATTCGTTTTGGATAGTGTCATTTTCCAACCAAAGAAAAGAATATGTGTAAAATATTCTATAATCTTCTATTCCAAATAAAATTTTTAGGCGTCATCTTACCTCTCTGGGGTTCCAGGATAGAAACCGGGGGTCGAAAAATACTAGAAATTTTTCGGAAGTGGTGTGTTCGTAATATGTAGAGCTCATTCTTTTGGTACCCGGTCGCCCCATTGAGGTCTTGGCCAAACCTATGACGGATATAATTAAAAAGGTAAGGTCTTCTTATTACGCATAGGGCAGAAAGAACCAAAAATAATTTTAAAAAAAATCTGCCAAGAGAGAGTGCTTTTCAGAAGGACTTTCTATGGAAAATTGGCCCCTATATGGATGTTTGACTCGTGAAGAAAACCCAGAAAACTCCACGTAGTCAGCCTGAGGGTCAGGTCAGGGGTTCGCGCTGACCAACAGGCTGGGTACATAATTTTATCCAATGGGCCACTGATGGGCAAAATAAAAAAAAATAAAAAAATTCAAATAGAATTATTGTCCCTAAAGTGGAGATATTTTATATACTGAAATGTTCTTTTAAAGGAGAAAATACTTTTTTAGAATATTTCTTTTTGAAAATTAAGTAAAATAATGATTTAATTTACCAATTAACATATGAATTAAGCGATTAACTATTTTAAAAAATACAAGAAAGATGTTTAAATTTATAAATAATCTACATATTACATTTTTTAATTAGAGGAAAAAACTTAATATTTTACACTATCAGGAAATAAAAATTTAAGACTCAGTTTTTAAAAAAAATAATAAGATTGCTCACTGTTTTTATTTAGTTAGTCTATGTGTACCCAGTCGACTAACTGTTGAAACTTTTTTTTTTTATTTTGTTAGCAAGTGGCTAGCAACTGCACAGCAACAGTTGATAGAAAAAACAGTTATGTCATCGGTGTATGTGTATGTACACAAGAAACAGGATTGTTGTCAGGAAAACCAATATATATTTGAGCAGTTTTGCGTCGTGGGTGTTATAAAGGTGATTGCTATTTGTACTCTCGTATTTTCTATGGACTACATGAAATAAGTGCCCATGTTGGAACCATCAATGTTGCCAACCNTGATGTGCTTCTCAAGAGAACTTTCTATGTTTGGCTCCTATACGAGTATAGATGTTAGACCCGTTAAGTAAACGCCGAAAACTCCACGCGTTCAGCCCATTAATCAGGTCAAACCCACGATCAACTTCCATTATTCAGTAGTGTACACAGGCTAAATACTATCGAATAATGGTTGTTGGTTGTGAGTCAGTTTGCCACTCTGGAGATTCGAGGGTAAGGGAATCGAAGTCCGAGTCCGATTTAAGAATCTTTATGCCATTTTGAGCCTGGCGCGAAGCCCTGCTCAAAATGGCTAAAAGGCTATGTTGATTCTCTCTGGGATAATAGAAATCTTTTTGTTCTTTTTTTCTAATAAATAGTGATTTTATTTCAACTTATTCATTATAATTTTCCTTGATTATAATGGACCTTGATATAACAATCCTCGATATATCGAATTTCGGATACATTGGAAAAGTTCTGCTACATTACGATCATGTTAATGGTCCTAATAAATATGTAGCTGTCCTAATTCTCTTCATGTGGTCAGATAATTAATGCATTAGTTATGTATATACGTGGTAGGCCAAAAGTCAGTTAACCGATTATTTGCGTTTTACGAATAACAATACGCAGTTGTCTCAAATCGGTTTCAACCGTTCTTAGAAGAATCTTAAAAACTTCTCGATTAACTTACTGTTGGGCCACTCTCTATATTCATTAAATAAAGAAAAACATCCCTATTATCCTTTTTAAACCAACAAAAATAACATCTTTACTAATAAAATTCTTACTAAATCGTTTAATAAATATATTAAGACATAATCTATAGTTATGTATATAATTGAGGGAACAGTGTGTTCGCTGTAACCGAAAATCTGTTAAATCGAATGTTTTAAAAATTATATTAATAACGAACTTAAATGTAGAAACCGGTTTAAAATTTTTCCTATCGGGCAGAAATTTTTGTCCGTTAAATCTGGGTCTTTTAAATCGAGGGGTTTACTGTACTCTATACTCTATGAGGTTTGGATCAAAACTATAAACGAAACAGTTCATAGAATAGAGTCACAGGTTGTGTGTATAGAGCCGTAAATAAAACAGTTTGTCAAATAAAATACCCTTCGTCAAACAATATAAAATAGAGTGGAAGAAATAATTCAGTTCATAGCCTACTACTTTTGCAGTTTTTTTAATTATTCAGATTAACCTGGTGTAAGGACGTATCATGGGAGCCAGCAAGACTATTTAGAGAAGAGAAGAGAGAAGATAGGAAAAGAGAGAGAGAACAGAGAACAGAAAAGAGGGAGACACAGACAGATAGAGAAGCAAAGAGAAAAGAAGAGAGAAGCAAGAATTGAGGAGGGAGAGAGAGAGAAGAAAAGAAGAAAGAGCCAATTTTTAATTCGCTATCACTAATCTTTTCTGTTTTCTCTTTCTGAATTTTTTGGTTCACGATTTGTCGAATTCGGGGGCAATTGCCCCATGCCCCTGGGTGGGCGAGCATCTTTCGAGCTCCTAGGATCAGTCAGATATCACACGACTCACGAAGAAGACTCTATTAATATAAAATAATATAAAATTGATTTAATAATTATTAATTAACAAATTAAAAATTGTTTAGTATGAAAATACATTGAAGATAGGTTATATGATAAGAATAAAATTATTAGAGGATAAATACTTGTTCTAATAATAAATAATAGTCTAATATTTTATTTTTCATTAACATACTTTTGTTGTATCCGGCAAACGGCTACCATTTTATAAAAATCCAAAGTTTCGTGACTCTTCAGAACATTATAATGAATAAATGTGCTACATTTTAATGTCGTGACTAAACATTTCGTGAGTTAGGTACGTTTACAGTGCAAAAAATGGAGTGAAAACAAATGAATTTACATTATTTTCGAGTAATAAATGACTCACACGCTTGTTACAAAGTTTAGCAGATTTATCAGAATTAACTTTAATTAACTTCACTGTTTCTCGTAAAAAAACACAGTGCAAACCTCCCAACAACGTGCAAAAATACATACAAAATAACCTCCAAACAACGGCCACTTCCGAAGAACGGCCATTTCTTATGTTCCCGTCAGTGGCCGTTGTTCAGAGCTTTCGCTGTATTATATATTTCTTATAATTAGAGTTTATAATTTATGAATTTTTCAAAATTTCCTTATGAACTAATAAGAAAATATCTGTTAAATAATGTATTTATTTGACTGACAATGTATTTTAATAATGTTTTAGGGAGTTGTTCATCACTGCCGTTTTCCCCACCCCGAAACCCTATAAATGAACGTAAACAAATGTAGAATTTAATAACGATATATATGCATAAATATACTGTAATGGTGCTTCAGTGTAAGGGCCTCAGTAAAAAAAAAGAAAAGAAAGGCCCTAGTCAAATCGAACAAGGATTCTGCTAATGGGAGCACGTGATTCCATGTCAACAACTAAACGATGTTTCGTTATTGGGGTCAGTTTGGATATTGAAATTCTGATAACAGGAAAATTCCTAACCATTCGAATATTTATTCTAATTCAGATGAAGAAGATTCAACTTCGATTTAGCGCAATCATTTGTTCGCCTCTGAAACTGGCACTAAATCGAGTGTAACGCTAAGCCGAAATAGCTCAAACAATAGGAATTGTATGTAGTAACGGCTTTGAGCTATACAGGCTTTGAATCCAGACGAGTCAAAAAACTCAAGAATATTTTAAAATTCCGTTCTTAAACATCGGGCCGTCACGTTGCGACCCGGCAGAACCTATGTCATATATGTTGTGGGGCGTATTTAGCCGGAGAAATACTGGACTAATGGATAAAACCACTAAACACTTGTAGATTACTAGCTCGAACCTGACCAACGAGCTGATAATTTTGCATGGAGCATGGAGTTTTCCAGGTTTTCTTCAAGTGTCTAACATCTAAATAGAGGCCAGTTTTCTACAGAAAATCCACTTCGGAGGAATTTGTTCTCTTTTCAAATCGTTCATTTGTTGCGTTGCCTTTCTATTGCGTGCTCCTACATATTGTCGCGTTTTTACTTATGGCCTACAGTACATCTGTAGGCCACAAGTATGGAGAATAAATAAGCATGAATTCAGAGAATTATATTCATAGAAAGTCCACATCCCTTGGCATATTACCCACGTCTTGCGTTGCCTTATCCCATCAATTTCACAATCCTTTTTTTTTTCTTTTTAAATTCGAGCATGTTTTAAATCTATTTTAAATAAATGGATTTAAATACATACAACAGATAGCTCATCACACAAATTGTAAAAATTAAAACTGGATAAAATTTAGAGTTGAAAGTAAATTCATTTGGAAAGGTAGACAATTGAAAAATCGATTGCAATGTAGACAAACAAACGAGAAGACAATCGACTCTACATTAAAATTAAGAACGATTTTGAAAGATATTTTCGTCTAGAACAAAAGCCGGATCAATTTACACGAAGTCCTTTCTTTACTGGAATGTATTTAATAATTAGAAAAGAACAGAGAAAGGTCCATTATCTTCAATGTTTGTTTTGAAAAGTTTACAATTCCTATTTATAATAATCAGGAGAAAGTAAATAAAGATCGCTTTTTTGTCGCATTTTCTGGAAAAAACGGTTTTAAGTGATCGTTAACGACCCATTAAAAGTTTTTAATTTGGTCAAGTAGTCAAAGGACGGATGACTTTTACACTAATCAATCTTTCTCGCGGGTAAACTTTTGACTTTTGACTTGATGAATTGTCGAAAGTCGAAACAATTTACCACTATTAATACGAAAGAGAACTTTCAAGTAGTAATGTGAGGATTTAGACTGATGCACTCACTTCTGAACTTGCCGATTCTACTAATGAAAACTGATGTTTCCCTTTGAATTTTTATAGTTTTCTGGATAAAAATTGCCTTCTTTTATGAGATTACAAGAAGCAGAGTAATCAATCGGAAAAAATGGCAAATTCAAGTTGGTTCCTACTTTTAGATATGGCAGTGCAACACGTAGGAGATCTGTTAAGGATTGTATAAGGAGTTTTGTAGAAAACTGGCTCTCGTTTAGGTGTTAATAGAGGAAAATCGGAGGTTTTCTGTATGCATGATATTAGTGTTAGTGTACTGTACGTGTGTGTGGTGGTGTCACAACTTTGTTCACCCACGTTGAAGCTTAGTCACTACTGTGTCTTTTGTCGAAAATTTCTGAAATTTTACAGAGAGATTTGTGTATAAGGAGCATTGAGGCCATTAAATTTTGGTGGTTAAAGGTCGATGGGGTGGGGAGATACTGGGGTCGTGTGTCTCGAGTAGAGTCAGACACGATGAAGATTTCACTCGTTATTAGCATTTACAATTTTCTTTTATAAAACCTATTTCCGCATCGGAATTAAGCCTTTTGCCATTTTATAGTAATTAAGAGTTTCTAAATAAAATCTCATAATAGATGGCGCTACACACAATTTTAAAATTTTTTGCCGGAAAAGTTACTCAACTCTTTACTGGATTTTTAAAGTTGAAATTCGCATCATTTGAATACAACTTCGTAAATAAAGTAAATTTAATTAATTAAAATTTTTCAACTATTAATAACTAATTTTTATAAAATCCGAGAAGACAAGCCCGATGATACGTCGACCAAAATTAATTTGATATTATACTAGGAAGTTGATTTAAACTAAGCTTTAGGATAAGATATATAAAAGATATACAATAAATTTTAAAGATTTTACATAAATAAATAAGATTAGATTTATAAATTGAAAATTAATTCATTCGCTTCAACTGAAACTTATATGCAAATATTTGCTTACTGGTTTATTAGTATATTGCAAATCTTTAATTAGTCAAATATCGGAATACGTCAACATAATCCGATCTACACGTCTATCTATTGTCTGTGTTTCAACAGATTTAACATGGTTACCGTTACCCATACGTTACATAAGCTTAAGTGTAACCAAGAAATTGTTTGTCTTCTACAATTACGCTTATTTGTTATATGTTAATTAAATATATTAATATAAATGAATGTAAATTATTTTATTATACTTTATACACTTCTAAATATTTCATTTTTTGTTATTTTATTTGCACTTTTATTCAAAGTTTTTATCGTTATGTGTTTGTTGTGTGTATCTTGTGTGTTTCGTGTTGGTAGTGTATATTGTGTAGTGTGTGGTGTGTGGGTAGTGTATATTATACTGGGTGTGTTAAGTGTGCATTCAAAAACATTAATAAATAGTTAGCATTTTTAACGTAATTACCATTGAATATTTACCAAAAAATACTATAAATGTGTCAGAGAAATATAAAAATAAAACAAAATTTCGTTTTAATTCACATTTCTCACGTCATGTTATACAATTATTGCGAGAAGCCAACACTAATTTTTCTACAAAACTAACTCTTTATTATGTCATTACATAGCAAAAAGGCATACAATCCTCGTAATCTTCGTCTCAATCCCTTCTATGTTCTCCGAAACCAATCCCTTTAGAAGCGGAAGTCCAGGATCATAGAACAATAGGATTGGACGAAATCCTAAGTGTCCTGCTAGTTGGTGAGGCTCAAACCCGCGACAGTGGTTCTAATCCCTCGGCCACTGGCGGGGGCTTTCAGAACGATAGGACCACCTAAACGCCAGGCGTGGTTTCGATCCTATTTGAGTGGAAGCAAGAACAACGTGTTTGCAATTATACACCTTAAAAATTAAAAATCGAATTTCTAGTTAATAATTTTGTTGTTTGGTAAAGTAAATAAGCGTATAAAATGAGAAAAATGACAAGTGAGAAGACAGAAATTATACACTTTGTTTATACTTGTGTATCGAATTTACAGTATTTTTTGCAGACATTTAATAATAGCCGCTCTTAAAATGTCAAATATATATTATTGCAATCATTCTTATAAAAGATATCTTTCTATTCACATCATAAATGTCAAAATTAATAGAACTTTATCTGAAAAATTCAACTATAAAAAACTAAAAACTTCTCAAATTGTATATCCTTCGGGGTGTATATTAAGATATATCTCGACACTAATTGAATTTAATTATATAAACAGAAAACATTCGTGATACAATTTAAAAATATTTATCTGTGTACTGTATATTTTATTATTTATTTAATATTCTTTTAACCTGTAAATTTTTCTTTAATATTGATTAAATATAAAATTTTCAAATTTATCAATCTACTTTATTTAAATATACTGATATTTTCCTAATTAATTTTATTATTAAATTTCTACTTTAATCAGTTATATGATATAAATAAAAGAAATTTGTATATATATTTGTATTAAACATTATAGGTAAGGATATTTCATAATAAATACATTTATATCGGATTTATTACTGCTATATATTTTCTGTATTTATTTATTTGATGCGTAACTCTTTGTTGTATTTATTTATGTCGTAACTCTTGGCCGTACACGACAGCTATATGAAGTTATGCTCTGTGGCAAGTTATACAACAACTGTACAGAGTTATGCTTTGTGACAAAAGTTATATAACTGAGAGTTATGCCCTGTGGCGAGTTACACAACTGCAGTACAGAGTAATGCTCTCCAGCAAGAGTTATAAAGAATATTAATACAAAATTACAAAGACAGAAAAATAAACGTAATTTGAAACACATAAAAGGAAACAACTTAAACACGAAAAACACGACAAATATTTAACAACTATTTATTTGTATTTTACTATTAATTTATTATTGGATAATTGTTTATTAATATCTCATATATAAATTCTTAACTAGTATTCCTAATTATAAATTCTTATAAAATAAATAGCTTTGATGTCTCTATACGCCATTTATTATAGTAATTATTAATTTAAATACGTTACTTAATACATTGCATATATACAATTACTTATTGTAACATTGTCGCAATTCTGGACTGCAGTTTTTAATCATATTTTATTTAAAAATAAACCTTTTTTAAAATAAGAGAATATCTATAGAATAAATACACTTTATATAAAATATTTATCAATATATTATATATATATAACCTACGGCACACTCTAAAAAT
>NW_019384884.1:16206-21594 GCF_000671375.1 Centruroides sculpturatus
ATTATATATATATAACACGATTTCTCTATTATTTTCCACAATATATCACCCGGAAATAACTTTACTCAAACATACTTTATCTTCTCCATCATTTGACATCGAAGATAACACGAGATAGATTTTTATGTATAAAAATAATATATTTTTTAACGTTTAAAAAATCCCTATTTATATATTTTATTTAAATATATTATTATTTAAATAATATATATTAATAATATATAATATACACGGCGATTCTGAAATATTCGGTGGTAATTCCCATAGGAAAATAAAGGAAAAAACGCACGTAAAATTATGTCCGAATATAAGAGATTTTTGGGAAATCAAACCAGCTCCAGCTCACTGTAGTCAATGTGCACATGCAGGCATGCTGTACTAAACCATACCTGTCGGCACAGGTGGATAGGTAGAGGTGTTTGGTGGTGGCCTTCATACTCCCCCTAATCTAAATTCTTGGATTTTTATCTGTAGGGCCAAGCATAGATGCTAGAGTATAAACCCTCTTATTGACAATGATGCTTCAACACATTATCTACTCCTGCCCACCATTCATAGAGGGCCTGAAACCTTCAAAACTGTGCAACAGTCCATGCTCTGACGCTCAACACGTGGAGGGTATTCAGACATTTCTTATAAAGGAAGCTATGTAATTGGTAGAGTTATGTAATAAAATCTCAACTGCAACTAACACTGTCATAAAAGGTTTAATTTATCAAAAAATCTCTCATTTACGGACACGTTTACATACCTTTTTTCTAAAATTTTTCTTGAGAAATCATCCTCAAGTCTGTTCCACCATTTCAGAATTGCCCTGTATAATACATACAGTAAAACCTGTATAAACCGGAATATTTTTTTCGGTTTGGCAAGTTTCCGTTTTGAACAAGTTTCTTTTTAACACAAAAAAATCTCTCCGTTTCGAAGAATTTTTTCCTCTTAGACAGGTTTGGGTTTTATTCAGGTTTCGCTTTAAACAGGTTTTACTGTATATATTATAATTATTAAATATATAAAGTGAAATTAGTTGAGTTAATTACATTTAAGGATTATTTTTAAATGTTTTAAATTAAAGTTTTAAATTTTAAGGAGCGAAAGAAATCAATAAAACACGAGACAATAAAAAAGTAAATAAAAGAATTAATAACTTTTAAATTTTAAAGTTTAATTTTTAGATTAAAATAATAAAAAGCAAATAATTATGATTTTAAGTTATATCATAAGATAATTAATTAAAGTAAATTATTTCATATTTTTAAACTATTTGGTTAACTTAATTTCATTTATTTGTAATTGAATAAAGTGAAAACAAATAATAGAACTTTGATTTGTCTTTTATTTTACAAATGAATGTTCCAAATTGTAGTTTGCAGTCTTCTAGAATTTTTAAAATTAGGATCAAACCAAAGAAAAATTACTTTTTTCCGTTTTCTTTAGTTATTTAGCTCTTAATTCTAGAAGTAACTAATTTTTTTTGTTTACGATTCTCCGATTCTAGACAAAACTAGAACAGATCCTTCCTTACTAGTTTCAGTTCTAGACAAAATTAAAGCTCTTTTTCTAGATTCATTTCTAAATGATGTAGAACTAAATATATTGAAAATTACCTCAATTCTAGATCATTTTCTAAACTAAAAATTTAGAAAAAAAAATATTCAACTAGAACAGGAACTAATTTAAAAAGTAATCTCGAAATATAAGATATAACTAAACCAATTAATTAAATATATAAATTTTAATTAAAGATAAATAATTACTAAACTCGTAATTTTTAATTTCAAGTAATTTGATTGAAAATATTCGAAAATTCCTGAAAATATCAACTGGAGAATCGTTTAAATTAGAAAAGTTTTCTGTTAAAGAACTTCGTTAATAACATTAATACCCATTTAATACATTTGTAATTAAAAATTTATTTTTACAAAATTCCTCAATAAAAGAAGAGATTTATTATATTTAGAACATTAAAAATTTTAATTTATCATCAAATTTTATTAAAATAAATTGTAAAAAATATATAAATTTACGTTTAAACTCATTAAAAATCGGCATAAAATTTAAGGAATAATCCCATTAAATTTTACTATTAATACAATAATAAAATTTTTTAATGATAATTAATATCTAAAATAATAATTCTCTGTGCGTTATATAAAATAATAAGCTTATATAATCCGAAATATATAATAAAATTTAAAATTTTCTCTGTTAAGAACTTCTTTCGTTATGTAATTAAATTAAGAAACAAATGTTAATAAAGTGGAAAAGGTAATTAAAAATTAAAATGGTAATAAAAATGATAATTCGCTAAAATTACTGTCAGCGATAATCATTTGTATATTAAAGTGGCTCGACTGGAAACAAACACTTCTGATCGCCTTATATGAGGGTCCACCACTGAGCATATTTGGAACTGGGTTTGCGCCCTCACTAATAGACTGGCACGTAGAGTTTACTGTGCTTTCTTCGTGTTTCTGATATCTATCATAATTATGGGCTAGTTTCCTGTATAAAGTCCTTCGAGAGGCACACCCTTGGCAGATGGCCCACGTGTTTCTTATTCAATCAACCCAATCCGACTTTATATCGTGACTAAGTGAATTGAATTGATGAAACAGATGGATACTCCACTGGGGAGGTCTTTCTGTGGTTCCTATTTAGGTGTTAAACACATACGAATCTATAATTTTCAATTTGAAACAATGGCAGAGTTTAAAATTTAAAAAAAACTCCTAAGTTATAATTCTTCTATTTTCGAATATTCGACTTAATTTTAAGTAATAATAAATCCCGCGAAAGAGTAAGTGATTTATTTTTGGGATCAGCGAACATCAATATGTCAGAAAGCAATACCATTTCTTCTTCTGGCAGTTGCCATAGCAATAGCTCTTGCAGAAACGAAGGATGCTCGATATTAGTTTAGAAGTCGATCGTTAAAAAAGTTACATTTTTAAGGAAAAATAAAAAATAAACAATTTTTACTCTAAAGTTTCAAAGTAACTTCTTAGAATTCCTTTAATAAAATCTTTTCTAGAAGATTTTTAACGCGAATTTACTATAAAGACGTCGAAAAAAAAATGCGAGGAAAATACTATAGACGTGTGTTTCCAACGAACTAATTTGAAATTTTCACGACCCCGAGGTCATTTTAATTTATTTTAGACATAAAATTAAGGCATTCTAATTTGTGAAATTCGTAAAATGTAAAAAAAAAAAATCAATTTTAAAAGTACTGAAATTCGCTTTGAATATCTTTTTATGCGCTGAGAACTTCAATAGTAAAAACTTCAGCAACGAGTTGAGTAACTTTTCCGGCAAAAATATTTAAAATTTTGTGTGGTGCCATCTGTTATGAGATTTTATTATAAATCTTTTTATGTTATTAATTGTTATAAATGGCAAAAAGCTTAATTTTTAGGATAGGAATAAGATTTATAAAATATTGTAAATGCTAATAACGAGTAAAATCGTCATGAAGTCCGATATCTATCTATCTTCCCACCCCTTTACCTTTAACCATCAAAATTTAATTGCATTAATGCCACTAATACAGGAACCTCCCTGCAAAATTTCAGAAATTTTCGACAAAAGGCACAGGAGTTATTAAGCTTTAAATTGGGTGAACAAAATTATGCTCCTACACACTAACATTCATACTGAAAAAACTACGAAGTTTTTTTTTGCATTTCTCGACGTTTCAAGATGTCTGAGTCTAAAATTGTAAAAATCTTGAGGATCTCCATTCGTTCCTTCTGTTATACAGTAAAACCTGCTTAAAACGGAACCTTAACATAACGGAAACCTGCCTAAACGAAAATTTGCAACGATTTTCGGTCTTAAAAGGAAACCTGTTCAAAATTCCTTTATATAAGAACAATTTTATACGAATTTCATCGTTAATTTCGAACAATTTAATTCGATAATTTAAACAGAAACTTTATAAAATTTAAAATTTATAATGTCATTTGAGGGGGAAGAGGCGTTGGAAAATTAGGATTATAAGAGGAATGCTTTTATCAAAGAAGCCATTTTAAATAATGAAATATTTACTGAAAGAAATATAATTTCTTAGCAGCAAAGTGGACAATTTTCTTGTCGAAAGTTATACTTAGGTTTTACTTTATTGAAGATATTTGTCCCTCCTCCTGTCAAGCTAAATTTATTGTCTCTAGGGGAGTCGGTTATCCTTCCTCTGTCCCTTATACTTCCATTGACGTCACGATAATGATAAATGAAGTAAATATCGCTCGCAGACATCCATGTCAAACATTGTAGATAACAAGAAGATATTTAAAAATCAATCTTTTCTTATATTTCCTCTTGGTGGCATTAAATAACCCCCCGAAAAAATAATGGCCCAGTATGGGTGCGTCGTACAGGAATAACGGTTAATTTACGACAGGAGACACCGAACAGTATAACACTGTAACACCCCCCCACAATATTGAAGGATGATGAAAACTTTTGAATATTCCCAATTAAATCCGCGAAAATTTACAAGAAAAATTAAATTAAATTTCGCAGGGTTTATGAGTAAATAAAGCGAGTAATAAGGTTGGCCCAGTGGGGAGGGAGGAAAAAAAGGAGGGAGGGGAAGAATTCGGGTCGTTGGGTAGAATGACAAATGACCATTGGCTTGACATGGACGTGACGGTATAATTATTTGATCAGAAAATGACATCGCGTGACATTTGACCTCTGACCCAATTGCGACCTTTCCTACAGTCTCATTCATCAAACATCCACGTGGAACGAAGGAAAAAAACAACAGATTATTGCTCCAAATTAATCTTTTATTGATATTATAATGTAATAAATAAAGTTTATCGAAGATAAAATCAAATTAAGTCAACAAAAAGAAAGAAAAAAATATATAGAAAAACTCGAGAAAAGTTCCTGTAATTTTTTAGCGACGAAGAAGGGTGACTCAATAATCAGTTAACCGCGCCTACACTTGCCAATATAAATCGGCAACGTGTTTACTCGGGGTGTTAAAATATAATTAACGCATCGGAACTTAGTCTTTAACAGCGTTAACTAACTTTTGGACAAACCTACGTTTAATTATAGCTGAATTTTACCTCAATAGTATAAAATTTTTTATTTTTCTTTTTTTCTTTTTTTTGTAAAGGTAGGGAAACACCCCAAAGAAATCTCGAGAAATGTTAACACAGAAGCGAACACTTGAATTAATTAATTTAAATATTGAGGTTTGAGAGTTTTTCTCCTTAGTGGAACGTATTCAAAAAACGGATATTTACTTAATTACGTTAATATCTTAATTAGATAATAAGGTTTTTTTAGAGTAAATTATTTTCTTGAATTCTAATCTACCTATTAAGCAATGCATACGTATATATATATATATATATATATATATATATATAT
>NW_019384884.1:23553-24518 GCF_000671375.1 Centruroides sculpturatus
ATTATATATATATAACACGATTTCTCTATTATTTTCCACAATATATCACCCGGAAATAACTTTACTCAAACATACTTTATCTTCTCCATCATTTGACATCGAAGATAACACGAGATAGATTTTTATGTATAAAAATAATATATTTTTTAACGTTTAAAAAATCCCTATTTATATATTTTATTTAAATATATTATTATTTAAATAATATATATTAATAATATATAATATACACGGCGATTCTGAAATATTCGGTGGTAATTCCCATAGGAAAATAAAGGAAAAAACGCACGTAAAATTATGTCCGAATATAAGAGATTTTTGGGAAATCAAACCAGCTCCAGCTCACTGTAGTCAATGTGCACATGCAGGCATGCTGTACTAAACCATACCTGTCGGCACAGGTGGATAGGTAGAGGTGTTTGGTGGTGGCCTTCATACTCCCCCTAATCTAAATTCTTGGATTTTTATCTGTAGGGCCAAGCATAGATGCTAGAGTATAAACCCTCTTATTGACAATGATGCTTCAACACATTATCTACTCCTGCCCACCATTCATAGAGGGCCTGAAACCTTCAAAACTGTGCAACAGTCCATGCTCTGACGCTCAACACGTGGAGGGTATTCAGACATTTCTTATAAAGGAAGCTATGTAATTGGTAGAGTTATGTAATAAAATCTCAACTGCAACTAACACTGTCATAAAAGGTTTAATTTATCAAAAAATCTCTCATTTACGGACACGTTTACATACCTTTTTTCTAAAATTTTTCTTGAGAAATCATCCTCAAGTCTGTTCCACCATTTCAGAATTGCCCTGTATAATACATACAGTAAAACCTGTATAAACCGGAATATTTTTTTCGGTTTGGCAAGTTTCCGTTTTGAACAAGTTTCTTTTTAACACAAAAAAATCGCTCCGTTTCGAAGAATTTTTTCCTCTTAGACAGGTTTCGGTTTTATTGTCT
>NW_019384884.1:29901-31310 GCF_000671375.1 Centruroides sculpturatus
AGAAATGGAGATAGAGGGAAAGAAAAGGGAAGAGGGAGGGAGAGGAATAGGAAGAAAGGGAGAGAGGAATAGGAAGAAGGGGAGAGATAGAAGGAGGAAAGAAAGGGAGAGAGAGGGGGAAGAGAGCTAATGAGAAAGAGAGATAGGGGAAGGGAGGTAGGGGGAAGAGGAGGGAAGACAGAGAGAGAGTGAAGCAAGGGGAAACGAGAGAGAGAGAGAGAGAAAGGGAGAGGGAGAGAAACTGAATGCTTGAAAGTAATGACAATGAATTAATAATTCTGATTTTTATCATATGTTAAAATTAAAAGGAAAAAATTTCAGGGAAATTTCTTTATTTCCAGAAGTTTTCTTACCTAAATTACAATATTTTCTTTTTATGTAAGGTAGAAGTTATTGAAACTTTTAACTTAAAATTTCATTTAAGGTGCAATTTAGCAGAAATCGACAGTAAAAGATAAATAAAATTAGAGAAATAAAACATTTTATCTTATTCAAATACGACTTTTTCGTGTAAGGAAGGAAGAAAGCTGATTTATTTTTCTTACGCGGTCTAAAAATTAGATATTCGAGGATATTTTGAGGTGATAATGTCGTAGGCTGAGAAAGAAGACAGCATTTTCCAAACTAATTGTGTAGGGATGCTCAGAGGGAAAACAATCTTTTAGGGATAAACGGAAGGAAGAAGAGGAGGTGGACGATGGTGGAGATTATGGTAAGTTGGCGTAAGAGATTGAAGAGTGGAAAGATGGTTTGAGAAAGTAGTTGGATGGGAAAACTCAAAAAATTTTCATCGGCTGTAAAGGGGCGGTAAAAAAAGGAGAGGAGAGGAAGATAATGAAGGAAGAAAGAAGAGGGAAGAAGAGGGAAGATCGGGCAAACAGAGACACGAAGAGAGATTAAAGGAAAACAGAAGAGGAAATAAGAAGAAAGAAAGAGAGAAAGAAAAAAACCATTAAAATAATTAAAAAATTGAAAAAATGGAATTTTTGTAGTAGTGATAGAAAATTTATAGAAATTTATTTGGATGTTGTAAATTGTTTCTTGAACACGGAGGATCTCACTTTAAACACGTTTTTTAAAACATTTTAATATAAACTACAATCAAACGCATTTATTTTAAAATAATCAACTGATTTTTGAGCGATTTTGTATTTATATCCTTTTATTTACATTACTTTTAAAATTTAAAAAATAAAAATGACTAAGATATGATTTGATTCGCAGATTTTGTGACATCAATTTATCATTATAATCATATTATTTTCAAAAAATAACAAAATGTATCGTAATTAATTTCCATTTTATAATATGAAACCAATAACCAATTGTTAAATGCCCTTAAAATATTTTTACAATTCTATTTTAAATATTATATAAAAATTAAATCATATTATATATTTTTAATATTC
>NW_019384884.1:31837-46506 GCF_000671375.1 Centruroides sculpturatus
TTATGAAATTTTATTAAATAATTTTTCATATTATTAATTGTTATAAAATGGCAAATAAAACTTAATTTTGAGGATAGAGATGTTTTAAAAACATTGCTAAAAAAGAGTAAAATCATCATTAAGTCCGATCCCACTCGAGATACGACACGTGATACCCTCTATCTTTACACCCCCTCGACTTTTAACTACTAAAATTTAATAACATTAACCCTCCTAATACATGAATTTCCCTGAAAAATTGCAGAAATTTTCGACATAACATTCGGGAAAGTAAAACTCAATGTAAGGTTATATATATATAGGCCTATATAATGGCCAAGAAAGTAAAAATAATACAAAAATAATAATACTGTAATAATAAATAATTAAGTTAAGAAGTAAAAAATTACACATTTTAAAGTTATTTAACAATTACTTATCACAGTTTAAAGGTTATTTTAACAGATTAAAAGGAAATAATTACTGTATAATAATCAGATTAAGAAGAAAAGAATCTCATTTACTCAATTATCATTAACAATTTCCAAAAACCCAACACTAACTTACACTTAAAATTAATTATAATTAAGTTTAAAAACGATTAAATTTTTAAAATGTATTTCTGTTCTAGTGGTTTTTCCAGTTCTTAATATATAAAGAATTCTTAATTTAAGTACGTTTTTAAAGAAGAATTTTAATTTTCTAACATTCTTTTGAGGGTTTTTTCTTGAATTTTTCTTGATTCGGTATCAAATCGAGCGTAAATAAAGTTCCAGAAAAAAAATTCTTCTAGAATTAAAGATCGAAGTTGATTTCAATATGAACGAATGCAATACGAATGAATGAATCTTTGATCGATCTAAAAATGATTCAATCTATTCAATCATTTTTATTATTCTTTTAAATAAATAAATAAATAATTTAACTTCTTACTTGTAAAATTTATTTATTTATTTATTAAATAATTTTTTCTACTGAAGAATTACATTCCAGAAACGATTCTCCATACTAAATACAAATATTTTGTTTATTCCTTTAAAAAATTAATTAAAAAAAATGCTACTTTATTATATATTTTATAATACGTTTTCCCTGTTAAAAAATTATAATTACAGTATATAATTTAAAAGAAGCTACAAATAATTTTTACAGAAAAATTACGTGATGCCACACAACTTTTTGCTTCTGTAGACGATTTAATTATGAATAAAAAATTATAAATTCATTTAAAATTTAAACTATAAAAAAAACTTTAATTTAATTTACATAAATTAACACAACATTATTGTAATTTTTCAAGTCAAGATTTATAGAAAATGAAAATTTCTCCTCGGAGCATTAGGATGTCATCCGCAGCATCCCAAGAATATTTTTTTTTTATTACTTTTTTAATGAAAAATTTTTAACTTTAAAATTTATTTATTTTATTTACTAAATAATAAAATACATAAATAAATTTCTGGGTAATTTATTTTACTTCGAGACAATCATTAAACAAATGTTTAGTGAAAGGAAGCGAAGTAATTAAATCTCATCTAATTAAAATGCATCAAATAAAAGAGAATTTTCTATTTTCTCCCACAAAAAAATAATGTAAAATAATTTATTTTTTCTGCATTAAAGCAAGCAAAAGTTAATTATTATTTAATTTCTTTACTCAATTAAGTTATTAATCAAATTTTGATATTAAAATAGCACGTTTTCGTATGAAAAAATAATTCTTTATGAAGAAAAAAATATATGAAAAAATTACTTTTTAAAATTAAATTTTAATTATAATTAAAATTTTATTCGAATTTTTACTAAATTTAATTATTAAATTACAATAAAAATTTTTGAAAATAAATTAACAAGTGCAAAATAAGGTTTAAATATCAAATTTATTTTTATTTATTTTTTACAAAAATTAAAAATAAAATTTTATTAAATTTTTNCATTTTTTACATTTTAACTACGGAGGCAGTAGCCTAAAAAGGAAGGTCGTCTCCGTGAGTTTGTGATTTTATGAACTGCTGATGGTGCGAACAACGAAAGAAATGACTGAAACAAAATTTTTTTGTAAGAGTCGTACTTTTATTTTATTAATATATTTTAGTGTTAATATTATTTAAAATTAGTATTTTTATAATTTCAAAGTAATTGCTTTATTTAAATATTAATTTACAGAAAATATTCGTAAATAAATATAGTTGATGTTGAGAAAGGAAGATGGAGCCACTTGGAGTAGTTCTCCTTTTAAGTTTCGTACCCCGCCAAGTACTCGATTGTATCGTCATCAACGTCATCGATCGTCATAAATATGTCCGGTTTGAACTGATGTTTACTAATTTATCCTAAGCTGTCTGTGTGTTTGTGCGTAAAGCCTTGATTAAAGCTGGAATTCTTGCAGATTTGCACGTTTCATTGTGCTTAATGAACGTGGTCTTTCATACAATCGTAGTGTTTACAAAAACACGCAGGGTGCCCAAAAATAGACTCACCACGTTTTGTATAACTTCCAGATGAACTTATAATCTAAACTATAACTGTGATGTCACTCTCCATGAAACAGTTCAAAAACACGTGACACGCCGTCCAGCGCTTGTGTGGGGCACCCAAGGTAGAGTGGGGCTCTTTTTTTCAATTTTTCTTAACAAATGGAATACATAGAACTTTTTTTATCAATAAAAAACATCAGTTTTAAAGTGTTTTGATAGTAAAAATACAAATTTTCTAAGGATAGGGCATGGAGAAATATCCCCAACTGGTAGATTTTTCCCCCGCATCTTATAGAAGCCGGTCGTCGAGTTGGGCATGTGGAGATTTTTCCAAGTAAAATTTTACAATTCAAATTCGGTTAAACAGGAAATTGTTTGGTGGAAACACGGAAAACAAGTGATTAACCCGCCTCTTGAAAAATACATGCAATTAAAATCGAATATCCATGAATCGAGGGAATAAATTTTATCGAGACGACGTCTGTATTCTTCTGTTCTTTAAAAAATTATTTTATTAAGTTATTTGATTGATTCGAGATACTATGATTCTACTACTGATTTAATAAGTACTGTATATTTGATAGTCTATATATACAACATTGCCAAAAAGATAGTTAACCGACATACATCTTTAATTTTAATTTTACAACCTTCTAACTCAATTTCAATACATAAGGTGGCCCAAAAGTCAGTTCACAAAGTTAATTAGGCTGCTTTTTGAAAAAATTGTAAACTTATAAATTTCCACTGTCGTCTGTCCATATGTCTGTCTTTCCTTAATCTCGAGATGAAAGACGAGGCAAGATATGGAAACTTTAGGGGCAGGAAGCCTCGATTAACTACATTAATTTCCGGTTTGGACCGGAAGTTGTATTATTTCAAAAATTTTCCCCTGAATAATGTTAGATAGAGGACCGGCACGAGCTTCTTGTTAACAGGAAAATTATGATGTATAGAGAAAAACACTGCTAATTTGAGATCGATAGCATATATTGTAAATTAAATAAATTAAAAATATGATTAAAAATTGTGATGTCACAATAATTTTTGCTAATTTATTTATTCATTTGGGCTTTGATAGGGCCTTTTTTGTCAGACCCATCGTAAGTTCTCCAAGTCCACAATCAATGTGACTGATGGCGAGGGATGGAGGCCCGACATATTCGGTACGGACCACCGCCGAAAAATTCCTGGAGGGTTTTGCCACGCCCCGATTCGATCCCGGGTCCCCCAGAGCGAGTATTTTCAGTTTTATTATTATATAATTAATGTTAAAAATTCTAATAAGTATAACGAAAATCGTAATTATTATTAAATGAATGACTTTTAGTATTGGATTTTAGTAGCATCGACTGCTAAATTTTTGTTATACTTCATGAAATATTGACAAATAAGAATTAATTACGATCAATCATTCCATCAGCATCCAGCTCAAATAATAAAAAGAAAATTTCAAGTAAAAATAAAATTCATGGCCGGCTTTATTTACATTTAATACATAAAAATATAAATACGACTTTTAAACAAAGTTAAAAACTTTGTGTCTGTCCTTCCTTTTCGCCGTTTTTCACCATCAGCAATCCTTTAAAAAAGTTCACAAAATTACGGAGACGACCTTTCCTTTGAGGCTACTACCTCCGCAAGAAAATGTAAAAATAGGTAGAGCGTCCTCTGGTGTTTTTGCCACATTCACAATAATACATTTTAAGTAAAAATAAAATTCATGGCNCACAAAGTTTTTAACTTTGTTTAAAAGTCGTATTTATATTTTTATGTATTAAATGTAAATAACGCCGGCCATGAATTTTATTTTTACTTAAAATGTATTATTGTGAATGTGGCAAAAACACCAGAGGACGCTCTACCTATTTTTACATTTTCTTGCGGAGGTAGTAGCCTCAAAGGAAAGGTCGTCTCCGTAATTTTGTGAACTTTTTTAAAGGATTGCTGATGGTGAAAAACGGCGAAAAGGAAGGACAGACACAAAGTTTTTAACTTTGTTTAAAAGTCGTATTTATATTTTTATGTATTAAAGAAAATTTCAATTAATTTTTACATTACTTAATTTTAAGAAACAGAATATACTGTAATTCTAGGGATGTAATGAAATCTAAACTCGAAATTATTTCTATTTTATATTATTTTTGTTTTTTAATTTAGACATTGTTTAGATAATTTTCACTTCTTTATCTTTTCTTATAGATCATTTTTTACTTTCTATATTTCCAGAAAGACTATTTTTTACCCCTGAAAATCAGAGCCTCCCTCCATTTCTCTCATCATTCCTTAAGAACCATTCTTTTCATTCTCATTCTGCATCATTGAGCATCCTTTATCAAGACGAGAGTCTTTTACGAAGCACTCTTGAGCCTTTTCGAGCGCTGAGCATTCTTGAACATTCTACAATAAGGATGAGAGCATCCTGGTACGAAGAGTATGATGCAGGATGTTCTTTGTGGCATCTTTCGTAGCTTATACGAATTCCCACCGGTGTCCTCCTTAATCTCTAGAAAAAAGTGAGATAGATGAAAGTCAAGGACAGATATGGAAAGCTTAGAAGGAGGCCCCGATTAACTATATACGAACTTCCGGACTGGACCTGAAGTCACGTTATTTCAACTCAAATTTTTCTCCAGAATGGAGTTAGATGACCAGCATGGCTCTGTTATTAGGAAAAGTATGATATACAGGGGCAAAACACATAAAATCTAGAGCATTGTGACGAAAAATTGCAACCCGGTATTGTGACGATGTCACAATAAATAATTGCTCGTTTACTTTAACATCACTGATTCAATTACAACAGAAGAGATAAGAAATTATCTCATGCTTTTATGGGCTTAGAAAAAACAAACAGTTTACCCTCCCCAAAATTAGTTAATAAGTTATATAATAAGTTAACTAGCAACAAATTTTCTATAATTTTACAGTTCTTTTCTGATTACAAAGTTCACATCCTACTCGATAATATGTCTTTTCCTCTGTCTAGGGATATTTCCTCCTGCAATATATCCCTAAAGACAGGTTCAATCTGTCTAGAGGTATTATGTGTTAATAACTTTTCTATTGTAAATAAGTTTTAAAAATTGTTTTATTTACTTCTAGATGGAGGCACTAGTTCATCTTACTTTATTACAATTCCAAGAAACTTGGCACAAAATTTTTCATTTTAAATTAGAATAACGTTTAAAAAAATCTAAAATTATTCTTAAAAATAATTAATATAAATAGTAATTCAAAATAACCGAAAATAAACGAATTTATCGATATAAAAATTTTTGAAAAAAAATCAGAATATTAATTAAAATTAAACACACGAATTCTTGTATAAATTAATTTTTAATTTTAATTGGATCGTGTTTACTGGCCAAAGGAGTAATTAAAAATCAGGTTTTACGAATGTTGTTTGATGGAGTTAAATTTGGTTAATCAGTTTAATGTATTTTTGTTTCTTCTTCATTTTTCTACGTGAAGAAATAAAAATAAAAATCCCACTTTTACTTTAATGGATGAAAAATATAGGAACAAACTCGCATTATCTGCTTTTATCACTAAATTAATTAATTATAATGGAAGAAAATTGCTTTAATCTTATTCAATTTTTTAATTTTTAATGGAAAAAAATAAAACAGGAGAAGGAAAGAAGTTTAATTAATTTTAATAATAAAATAATCTTTGAAATATTTAAATATATTTTATATTATAAAATTGGAATAATAAAAATGTATATAGTAATGCCAGATGGGAGTTTTGGGAGCCTCGGGAAAAAGTTATTAGCGAGGCCCCAAAATATTTACTATTTTTAAAAATCATATCGTCTTTATATTTGGAAGTAGGGCTCTTCTGAAGGCTGGCTAACCCCTATTCGACGTTGTTTAGAAATAATTAGTAGTCTAAATGCAAGAAAATTTGGTATAGTGACATTTCAGGACAGGAGGAAGACAATTAGTATGTAGATGTAGAAAAAATTAGTATCAAAACTCACCATTATGGCACTATTGGCGCTGTAGGTAATAAACATTTCATTTGTATAAGACATTCATGCTAAATCTTAACGATGGAGGGGACCGCATTGGGCAGTACTTTTAAAATGAAAGATAACAATAAGCAGTTCCTTCAGAATAGGGATCACATTGTATATTCAGAATAGGGATTACATTCCGATATTTTTGACATTTATAGTGATACTGTCTTTTAAGACTAACAAATTTGCATCATGTTTCCTTTAAACCACCCTTTTTAAGTGTCTATAGACCAAAAAGCACACGGGTCTATAGACCAAAGCGCCAAAATTGCAATAACGGCGACTTTTCGTACTAATTTTCTTTTTTCACAGCAATGTCTTTAGCATGTACCAAACCAAATTTATTTGCATTTGGATTGCCAATTATCTTATTAAACATCATTCAATAGGGGTTCTTTAATTACAATCATCCGATATTATTATTTTTTAAATCAATTTATTTTCCTGTAATTTCAATTTATTTGTATAACATTGTTGACAATATAGNGAAGAAAATTGCTTTAATCTTATTCAATTTTTTAATTTTTAATGGAAAAAAATAAAACAGGAGAAGGAAAGAAGTTTAATTAATTTTAATAATAAAATAATCTTTGAAATATTTAAATATATTTTATATTATAAAATTGGAATAATAAAAATGTATATAGTAATGCCAGATGGGAGTTTTGGGAGCCTCGGGAAAAAGTTATTAGCGAGGCCCCAAAATATTTACTATTTTTAAAAATCATATCGTCTTTATATTTGGAAGTAGGGCTCTTCTGAAGGCTGGCTAACCCCTATTCGACGTTGTTTAGAAATAATTAGTAGTCTAAATGCAAGAAAATTTGGTATAGTGACATTTCAGGACAGGAGGAAGACAATTAGTATGTAGATGTAGAAAAAATTAATATCAAAACTCACCATTATGGCACTATTGGCGCTGTAGGTAATAAACATTTCATTTGTATAAGACATTCATGCTAAATCTTAACGATGGAGGGGACCGCATTGGGCAGTACTTTTAAAATGAAAGACAACAATAAGCAGTTCCTTCAGAATAGGGATCACATTGTATATTCAGAATAGGGATTACATTCCGATATTTTTGACATTTATAGTGATACTGTCTTTTAAGACTAACAAATTTGCATCATGTTTCCTTTAAACCACCCTTTTTAAGTGTCTATAGACCAAAAAGCACACGGGTCTATAGACCAAAGCGCCAAAATTGCAATAACGGCGACTTTTCGTACTAATTTTCTTTTTTCACAGCAATGTCTTTAGCATGTACCAAACCAAATTTATTTGCATTTGGATTGCCAATTATCTTATTAAACATCATTCAATAGGGGTTCTTTAATTACAATCATCCGATATTATTATTTTTTAAATCAATTTATTTTCCTGTAATTTCAATTTATTTGTATAACAAATGTTTAAACATTTAAAACATAATGAATATTATAAATATTAATATATACTTTTCAAAGTAATAAAATATAAAATAGATTTAATGTTATGAATTTATCTTTAATCGAAATAAACGATTTATTAAATAAAATATTTCTTAATCTAGTAATATTCTCAAGGGTGCAATATGGCACGTTTAGGCAATCATCTTCTTCAATGTGCAACTATATCTATTTGTTTCAATAAGTGTGACACATAACCTTTACGGACACTTCTAGTTTAATAGATTTTTTATATATGTTTTATAAGAAAATTTAATAAATTTTGTCTTTCTTTAATGATAAAATACGCAGGAAATCATTGTCATCAGAGTAAAACAATGGCACAATTTTAGGATTTCAGCGGTTCAGTTATATGGATTTCAAATTATTCAATGAACAAAATACATAAATGTTTAGATATTTTATATTTAATTTTCTGTTTTAAAAAAGATTTTTTAATGTTAAGCTCATAAATTCTAGAAATCTTTACGATTTTCTGTATGTTCTTTAAGTGCAACCTGATGAGGTTGGTGGTAAAAATTGATACTATGTTGATGAAACGTGGTTTGTAGTTGACCGAATAAAGTTAAATTTTAAATATTTAGTTATTTTAAATCGATATTATTTTAAGAAATTTAAATAAATTTCTTAAAATAATATTTATTTAAAATAATTTTATAAAATTTATTTAAAAACAGAAAAAAAAACGAGAGGCTGTTGCAATTTGATTCATCCATCTTGGATTAGATGTGGAGCAACGGGAATAGGAAAAAGAAAGTCTAAAATTTGTATATCATTTGATATTTTGACATTTCTTCCATAAAAACAATATTTTTTATATAAACTTTTATTATGGAGCAATAAAATTTATTGCTCCATAGTAAAAGTTCCTACATTACAGTGATGGAGTAAAAATAGAGTTAAGAGAAAGAGCGCAATACAAATTTCTGTGTAAAAAATATAAGGATATTAAAAATGTTTCTAAATATATTAAGTTCTGTACATAATATAATTAACAATAATTAAATGTTCATATAAAGATGCAATGCAAAATCTTTAATTAAAATTATATTTTTCTTTTTATAAAACTGTTTTATAATTGGAGGAAGGAAGAGTTATGTAAATGCGCATTTATTTTCTTTTATTTATTTATTTATTTCAAATATTACACATTAAAAAACTCACTTTTTAAAATAAAATAACGTCAAAAATTTACTAGAAATACAGAAATTAGAAACAATATTTCACAACTGCAATAATCCATAAACAGAGATAAAATTTCATAAAAAATTACTTTATTCTCTTTTTTTAAATATCATTTTATAAATTACTAGCAGACCCCGCCACGCCTTGTTGTGGCTCAAAATGTATCTATTATAAATGTATAACACTTCCCCCGTGGGGGAAAATTTTTCGAAAAATTTTTCTTAGTGTACATTCTCTTGACGTACCCTATTAAAACGCAATCAAAAGCGCAAAAACCCGCATCTAAAATAGTATAATAGAAGTCAAGTCTTCACAGTAAGCCTTAATCCTGTCCCTCTCCCCCCGGGGGGAATATCGAAAAATCCCTTCTTAGTGTACATTCTGTTGACGTACCCTATTAAAATGCAATCAAAAATGCAAAAAACCGCATCTAATAGTATAAATAGAAGCAGAGTTCTTTACGGTAAGCCTTCCCCGTAAGGCTTACCGTAAAAAACTGTCCATCCCCCATGTTTAACGGAATAATATACAGCCTATGTTCACCCTGAAGTTCCATTCTAAATATTGGTGAAAAAATTTTTGAAATCGGATGAGTAGTTTTGGAGATTACCTGCTGCATCCAAACTTACTTACATACAAACATTACCTCTTTATAATATTAGTATAGATTTATTATTAAATAATGTCACAAAAATGCTTTATTTATAATTCCTTACTTAATACAATTCACACAAATTAACATATATAATTAAATAAGTATTCAAAGTACGTATTTTTTAAAAAAATTTTGTAAATTGAGACTAATGGAATTTTTAAAACTTTCAAACTTCTAAATACTTTTGAAATCTTTTTAACTTATTATTGAAGTAGAATCTTTGAAAAACCCCAATAAATTTATCTTATTTTTTAGTAAATTCGCCATTCGAATTGAACTTACATTAAATTAAACAAAAACAAAAATCTTGTACAAGTACTTCAATTGGTACTAAGTTGTTCCAATTTTTTAAACAATTCTACTTAAAAAGCCCTTTTTACTATTGAATATATATCCAATTTATTTGATTTAAAGAGTAATTTCTACTTACATTTTTCAAGTAATGACATTAATTCCTATATATTACAATAATATTTCGGTTAAAGTAAATCCTGCTCCTCTTCATTGATTCGGCTGTCATCTTGAAATAAAAAATGAAGACACGAATGGCGAGTGATTCTCTTTTCTTTGATGTACAAGAAGGAGCTTGAATAAGTCTAGCAAATGATAGCTCTTTCATTAATCATGATTGATGAATATTATTCTAGTGAATATGCTCATACGCTAAATTTATTGCCTAGTGAACAATTTAGTTTAATGTTAAAATATTCCATTGATATTCTCGTACATTTGACATTAATCATTTTAGAAAAATTTTAAATCGTATCACTTGGCATTTATGTTTTTAATTAATTAAATAAAACTTTAATTTTCGTCATAATAAATTCAATTTTCTGTATGAAATACTTAACAGAATTTTTAAAAATTCTGTTAAGTATTTCATACAGAAAATTGAATTTATCCATCAAAAAAGAGCACAAAAAATTCTGATTACCTTCGAGTCCTTGGATAAAATCAGATTTCAAATTGTACTTAAATACCTTATAACTTCTTTGTAAGACGTTCGAACTGACTTTAAATTCGTTTTTCATACTGTATACTTGAATTGTTTGAGAGATAATAGAGCATTTCTCTATTAGTTAATAGATCACCTCTTTAATCATATATATGAGTGCACGAGATATATTGGTAAATATTGAAAAAATAAACCTGTATATTATTCTGCTCATCACTTTTCCATGCCAAGAATATTAAGAATAAAGTCACTCGGAAGAAAGAATGCCGGAATTCACCACGAACAAGTATCGAACCATGTCAGAGAATGTCACTATTAATGAAGTGGTCATTGTAGTAGAGTGCACTTTATTACATACGGTAGCTGGTTCATCCTGGTGTGAGAAAGATAGCTATTTCAACTTCTTGATGTGTAATTTCGTGTAGAAACCCAACCCCTAGTTTTAGGAAAAAGGTCTTTGCTCTTCTTTCTGGTGGCGTGGTGAGTAATTTCGAACTTTATGGTCATTCTAATAATTATTTTTAATGCCATTTTTCACAGAATGTAGCACTCGAAAGATACTGATCAAGATGGTTAATTAGAGGCAAAATTTCTATTTTTTACGTTAAAGTATTTATTTACTTCTGTTATATTATATTACTTTCATTGATTCTTTTCCAGAAATCCTTGGCTCGTATAAGAACTATTCATTGAAAAAAAAAGCAGCTGGATCTGGCCATTTTACTCGGAATTTTCTTTATCATTGAAAAATAAATAAATAAATAATCTAACCAATATAATAAGTATTCTATAGAATCTTTTGCAATTCAACAATGAAATTTCGAGTGTACCTTGATGACTCAATCTTACTATACCAGGATACTTTCAGATATAAAATATGAATTTTATACTTCTCTAAGAAAGGTTCGACTAATATCCTCACTAATTTGTCTATCACTCGTGACGATACTTCACTTTAACCGTGACTTAAGCTAACATTAATTAATCTTTCCAAATGCAATTAATCTCTTTGCGTGCAATCACGCTCTGATTTCAACATGGCAGAAGTAAACTGAACCAATGTCTATCAGCTGAAAATATCGAATTATTTACTTTTTTTTAAGAAATACAAACTAGTATTTGAATAAATATTAACAGCAGAATATAAAATTAGAATACCATATCAATAGTTACAATAAACAAGTCCCACAGGATGAGAATATGCGAATTTTAAGCTCTGTATACAGTCTTAAAACATGTTTAATATACTGTGTTTATAAAAATTTCATATTAATGTAATGTATATTATTGGACGTAAATTTGAAAAAATTGTAGACCTATAAATTTCCACTGTCTTTCTATCCTTCCTTAATCCAGAGAACGGAGTTAGTTAGATGACATGCATGACTCTATTGCTAACAGGGAAAATGTAATGTACAGGGGCAAGTCATTACTAATTTGAGATGAGGAGCATATATTTTAAATTAAATAAATTTAAAAAGTATGATTAAAAATTAGAACCCGGCATTGTGACGATGTCACAATAAACATTTGCTCGTTTAATTTAATATTTTATATCGAAGACATTGAACTATAACTACTAAGAATATACGTATAAAAATTCACCCTTCACTTGGTTCATCTTTTTTCTTCTTCTATCCACACGCATGAGCTATTTTATTCAAATTTTTGCATTTATTCTTGCTGTGATTCTTGTGACATCGCCTTGAGAATTGTTTGAAGTTGATTCAACTGATCTAACTTCGAATTACTTTTTAAGGTAACGTAAGTGATTCGTCGAATATTATCTCACCAGTTTCAGATTTAAGGGAGAGGTCCTTTATTAGTTTCATTTTTATGAAATTCAATAAATAATTTCCTGAAAATCTGAGAACCTTAGTGTTCAATCCAACTTCTAGTGTTCAGTGTTCTATCAACTCGTCCACCGGTGGAAACACTTTCGTACAACTTCTCAAGAGGAACACACAGAAACATAATACGGTCAATTGACTTTTGGACCACCCTATATTTTGACGTATTACAAATAATATTTTTTCCGGTTTGGCAGGTTTCCGTTTTATTAAGGTTCTGTTTTGAACAGGTTTTACTGTATATAGATAGCTATACATTACATATTATACAAACATACACAGTAAAACATGTCCAAACTGGAAACCTTCCAAACCGGAAAAATATTCTGTATCTCGTGATTCCGGTTTACAGTTTTTACTGTATATTATAATAATATTAACTTTGTTTTTATTATATTTTAAAGTGACTCTTATTATAAATATCAATTTAAGAATAGTTTTTTTTATTTATAATAAAATATTGTCTCTTATTTTTTTACAATTATGACTCTTAATATAAAAAATCGAAGAATTTTATATTATTTTTCAGTTAATCTATCAATTAGCAGACGCTTAAATTTAATTTAGAGAATAAATTACTTGGTTAAATAAATTATATGTTGAAATCGTGCTTCTAACTTACAAGGAACTCATCGTTAAATCTCGTTATTTATAAATTATTTTGTTGAATTTTTAAGACCGTTACTTAATCTAAAAAGATTAAATTGAATGTTTTATATTACTTTCTAAATTTCTTTTATAATAAAATCAATAATATTTGAATAAATATTGCAACTACAAAACGATACGACTTACTCCAAGAGCAATTTATTACTTCTGTTATACGCCCTTTCACAACGTACCCAGGCGAAATATGTGACGCCCTGCCAATATATTCGGCTCGACCTCACATATAGGGAGCCTCAAAACATGAACATATGCAGAGGGAAAAAATAGGACACGTGCCCCTTCTTGGAATCGAATAAAAAATTCGACTAATTATAATCGTAAAAGGGATTGGGACTCGTAACCTTACACTCTCGACTATGGGACCCTTTGATGCAATGCTGTATTCTATCATCTACTTGTGAAAACCTCCAAAAATTAAATAATTAAATAAAAATTTATTGATTAATTAATTTCCTCCAAATTTTTTCCCCTAGAAAATTTTCTGGGTGCGCCCAAGCTTCAAAAACTCTTCTTATAAACCATTCATTCCATTGCAACTGGAGATTCAAAAAGCGACTTTATGGCTTCTCTCGATTTCTTAGAGGCCTCATATGCAACTCCACAGCTTAATTTCTTTTAAGTAAACATTTTTACTATTCAAATCAAGTTAAAAAGAATGTATTTATTTAATAATAGTTGAATAACTCCATATAATTAAAATCTCTTTCTAATCGCTTAAAAGGTTTTGTTAATTGATTCCTTAACTTATTTTATTAATTTAAATACATTTAAAATGTATCATCGTTATTTAAATGCTCGATATTAACAGTAACAGACGTAAAAATATAATATATAGAAAAAGCAAAGAATATTTATAAAATCTAAGCGAATATATCTCAGATATATCTCGTTCCCAAGAATCTGGTATTCGAATACTTCTCAGATACAGGCCAATTCGAGTACCAAAAACTAGTGTATTGACAACTGTCAGATATTCTAATCGCATTATACCGGTAGGAATAGAGAGGTTAAGTTATTCTGTGATCTGATTTGTACAGGAATTTCAATGCTCTAATTATCAGCACGTTAATCAACTTGTCTTCGAATACTTAACACTAGTTAGTTACTGATCACAATGTACAGTACTGTACAAGGCAAATTGGCAGTACAGTAGACCCCCTATAACGCTTAGATACGTTCCACGCTAACCGAAAATTACGTTGTAGGAACGATTAAATACATGAGCCAATCGCAGCCCGATAGGTGGGAACTTTACGGACTAAGGCTGTTCGAAAGGTTTTCTTCTATAAAATTAACCGATTCTAGACTAATTCGACTCAACATTTCCAAAACACGTATAATTTTTTGGGAGTAATCCGTATAAACTATGCTATAAACAAAAAATTATAGGATTACTTACCGAGTGTGTACCGTTCGACTACGCC
>NW_019384884.1:50616-53335 GCF_000671375.1 Centruroides sculpturatus
ATCGCTGAGAAATGTTTATTTAATAAAACACTAACATTTTCAGCCTCATGGAATAAACTATCCTCAGGTGTAAATGAGTTCGAACGTATTTTATTAAATAAACATTTCTCAGCGATGGAAGGTGTTTAATGTTTTATTAAGTGTCATTTATTTATCCATAAACCTGGTTTTGGGTTTAAATAAAAGCTTTTTCATTCTTATAATAAAATGCATATAAAAAATTATGAAATCGAACTCGAAGGTTATATATCTTTCAATAAAAAGAAAACATTCGACCTCACAGGGATTCGATCTAGCGGTCTTGTAGTGATTGCAGTGCCCCTGGTGGTAACATTTGTCTCTAGTTGATTCTAGCAACGAGCGAAGATAGGAAGTCGAAAGACCAGTTAATCTACCGACTCTGATAATACTAAACAGACGATAGCAAACTCAATTTAGCCGCTCCGTAGCGTGGCGCAGGGTCGGAGGTAAGTAGTTCGGCTGCTCATCCACTATTGGTCCAGACTCTATCAATCTTCTCGCGAAACGACGTTATAGGAGGTACGTTATACGAAAGTTGCTTCAATTTTTTCTCTACGTTATAGGAATTGTCGTTATAGGAACGTACGTTATAGGGGGTCGACTGTATGTTATTTTATTTTCTTGTTTTCAATGTATTACATTCGTTGCTTTTTCTCGACAACTGGATTTTCGGTGAGTCATTGGATTCTTGAAAGTTCTCGATTATGCCTCTGGTTAATTCCAACATTGACCTTGTGTCACTGTGTTCTTTTGTCAAGTGACATTCGTTTCTTTGACGGGGTTCGAAATCGTTCTCGAAATACAGTTTGTCATACCTTTGTTTTGAAGTGATTTTACTGATTTGTCTACGAGTGTTTTTTTCTACGAGTGGAATATCAACTTTCCAGTTTCTTCATACTTTTTTACGTTTCCGCGTTAGAAAAGTTACCGATTATAGTAAGATTTAATGTGTAAAATCGCTCAGTTCCGAAAAACTTTTTCCGTTTTATTCACCTTAAAAACAACAACTTCCAAGATAACTCGACATAAACCATTCTTATGATTGAAAATGTGTTAACAGGTTTATACATTCCAGATCTACAGTAGCCTACTATACTGTACATCAGTGTTTTTCAACCTTCTTGAATACGCGACCCCTTTAAAAGTTAAAAACGTCTGGCGACCCCCACAGCCATATTAAAACTATGTCAATGATTTTAAAAACTACGCATTTAATTTTCTTTTTGTTGAGATTTAAATATCGATCAAAAACTAATTGTACTGTAAAATAAACAGGCACAGCCTTCTTACTGAAACTGTAGTTTTTTTTTATTATAGTGTATGCTTTGCGACCCACAGGTTGAAAAACACTGCTGTACATTAAAACAGTCATATAAGTCACTTGACAATTAGTATATTTAGTTTAATTAGTACAATGTAGTTTTGTTTATTTTGTATTTCAAATTATGTATACTCCTATTCTTCTGTGTTTGCTTTAACGGTTCAATAAATAATACTACTACAACTACAACTATAACAAAAGGCCCTAAACATAAGTATACAAGCACTGTCGATATAACAAAAGGTACAGGTAGAATAAAAATAATTAATATTAATAAGAAGAGAATTATACGAATATAAAGCGAAGAAAATAATATTAAGTATTTGTATTTATACGAAGAAAATTAAATTTAAAAATTCATCAAGATAATTTACTTTCCTTTCAATTACGAATGATATGTTACGTTGGGAAGTAAATTCGATTGTATTTGACCAAGAAGTATAGAGGAAAACTGAGATAAAAATAAAAAATAAAAAGAGATTTCTTTACTTACCCACTATCAAAACCGTTTAGAGAACACATTCAAAACAATGATTTAATGCTATTTTTCCTCAAGAAAGTGTTTTCTTCTTCTTATTCTTTCTCTCTATTGCTTTCTTCGAAACACAAGCAAAAAAATAAAATAAAAAATAAAAAAATTTGTTTCTCCCCAAACTCATATAACGCTATAGATAAGAGAATCTTTTGTTCTGATTGCTAGATCGAATGGCATCTCACACAAAATAATAGTCTTTTCTACACTTTTCTCCTTTACAACAATAACAAAAAAACAGTTTCTTTCCCCCTTTCTACTTTATCGATAACGTATATAATATATAATAAAACGTATGTGTAAAGGATTAAAAAAAGAGAGAAAAAGAAAAATTCACATTGAAATAAAATTCTGTCAGAAATCTCTATTCATATCGACTTTCGCATTTTGAATTGGAAGATGGAGAGAAAGAGAGGATGGAGAAGAAAGAGAGAGAGAGATAGACTTTTACATTGTTTGATGTTTACATTTTTGTTGGTCTTCACTGGATATAGATTGGCCATCTATTTTATAACTTCTGAAGTTTTTCTTTAAAAAAATCATATATATATATATAGCCTAGCCTATATACATTTTTCCCTTAAAAAAATGGAAAAGTATTTTCATAAGACATTTAGAATTTTTGTAATATTTATAAAATAAATTTTTTATTTTCAATAAAAATACAAATAAAATTCTTTTTGTTTTAATTTGTATTAATTCTGTTATATAAAATTAAGTAGAAAACAAGATCAAGAGGAATTAAACTAAAATTTTGTTAAATTAAATACATTTTTTTTAATTTTTTAATTTTATATCTTTTTCTCCTTAGAGTTTTTTTTATTTAATTTAATTTTATATATATA
>NW_019384884.1:54379-59877 GCF_000671375.1 Centruroides sculpturatus
ACTTATCTATACTAATATTATAAAGAGGTAATGTTTGTAAGTATGTATGTAAGTTTGTTTGCAGCAGGTAATCTCCGAAACTACTCATCCGATTTCAAAAATTCTTTCACCAATATTTAGAATGGAACCTCAGGGAGGACATAGGCTGTATATTATTCCGTTAAACATTCATATAAATTAAAAGATATAATCTAGGTTAAGGCTTTTATGTCCAACAGATGGCGCTACGAGTACGACGCCCTAAGTTTGCTTTCCTGTGAGGCATTATGCTTTTCTGTGAAAATGAACTAAACCAGATCATCTTCTATCTATTTATAAAAATAAAAATGTAATGTCCATTTGTTCCTACCGATTCCTTTGAAATTTTGACACAACGCTGCATTCGAATACGCACGTGTTTTTATATAATATACGTGTCGAAATTCCCCCCACTGAATGGAGATGGTTAGGATTAAGGCTTACGGTAAAGAAATTGGCTTCTATTATATTATTTTAGATGCGGGTTTTTGCGTTTTAATAGGGTACGTCAAGAGAATGTACTTTGAATGAATTTATTGTATATATATACAATAAAAATCTGTATATATATTACTTATATAAAAATAAAATAAAACCTGTATATAAAAATAAAATTGATTTTTTACATCCTGAATAACATTCTAATGATTGGCACTTCGATGTAGCAAAATAATTTAATTAAAAATAATAAATACTATTATTTTATACAAATATACTAATTTTTCATAAAAAATAATAAGAAATTTTCAAAATTTGAAATGTGTAGAGTGGTCACAAGTTCCATATACAATGCGACATAGAAATTACCTATAAGTTCCTCCCCTTCTGCACGCAAATATGGATACATTCTTCCATTAAAATACCCTCTGATAACTGATTTTAGGCTCTCAACTGTTAAGAAATTCTATTTATTACAGTGAACCAAAGAGAATTGTCACGTGTTATTAAGTCTGAATTTGCGGAAGGCCATACCTTATCGGGTGCATCATCCATTGAATTTGTTGTCGAGATATTCTCTAACCGGAAGACAGTACAATAACACGCATAGGGACTTTCTAGCTATTTGTATGCTAATTTAAATGCAGAATGTCATATCTATTGGAGATTATATTAAATTGAAACACTGTCTAATGGAAATAAGGTCTATCAATATTAGTTTCTATCTGAATGAACTGGATATAGTATACTTGGATTTGCTTGGCTAGTCTTTTTTTATATTAAAATACTTGTAAAGGTTGTTTCGTAGTATTAAAAAGAAATGAAGTGATGAATATTTGAAATTTTTATATTCACATAAATACAAGAATTTTAATAAATTTAAATAAACGACATGTCAAATTTATTAATTTGACATGTCGTAATTCTCATACTTTAAAGTACTGATATACCTAACTTTGATATATTTTCAGATACTTTTTCAACCCAAATTCGCCTGTTTAGTGGGGTTTTCTACCTCTAAATCGAAAGTACGAAAAGAAAATTCAATTAATACAATGCAACAATATTCTTCAGCACCATTTTTAACAGACAGATGAAATATAATTACACTTTCCGTATTCCATTTTCCGTTCCCGCACGTTTCCGCACCGTAGACTTAAGACAGTAGTTAAGTCTTTAACTAATGGTTAACTGACTTTTGGGCATTCTGTATGTTTATTTACTTAATTAATTATTTTAAATATAAATAAATAGATAAAATAGAAAGAAAATGAATAAAATGTTATTCATACTTTTCTACACATTTTAATCAAAATTTCATTTATAAAAAAATAATAACAACGAACAAAAATTATTGCGATATAATCACAATGCCAGACTGCAATTTTTAATCATATTCTTAATTTATTTAATTTAAAATATATGTTTCTCATCTCAAATTAGTAATGGCTTGCCCCTGTACATCATACTTTTCCTGATAACATAATTAATCGGGACCTCTTGCCCCTAAGCTTCCCATATCTGGTCTCGAATTTTATCTATCTAACACCGTTCTCGAGAATAAGGAAGAACAGACAGCAAACGGAATTTATAGGTCTACAATTCTTTCAAATTGCATCCCGAAAATCGTATAATAATTCTTTAATGTAATATCTTAAAAATATTTTCCCTAAATCAATTTTTATTCAAAAACATCTCGACTTAATTCGTTTGGTTAACGCAATTTCAGGAATTAAATTAAAAATTTGAAAACTTCGTGTCCTCCTTTTTTCCTTCCTCTGTGAATATTGAATATAAATCAGAAGCATTTCAATTTATCTTAATTTAAATATTTCGCTTAATGATATTTTAAAACGTCATTCGAAACTTATAAATGATTATTTGAGTGGCCAGCGTATAATTAATTCGAAATTTACAGTAGTGCATAATCGAATCGATGTCGCGATCTCAACTTAATTTATTTTAAATATAAATATCAAACGGTAAAAAGAATTTTTTTTTAAAATATCTCATTGGATTTGAATTAAATAAATGATTAAATGTGAACAACATTTCAAATATGATGAATAAAAATTGAATTAATTTTAAAGTTGAAAACCGTTTCGAATGCTAAAGTTAGTTTCTAAAACTTATTTGATAAATATTTATGTTATTTTTCTATATATTTTTACCAAATTAATTCTTCCATTAGGCTACAATTTGAAAAAAAATTGTAGACCTATAAATTCCCACTGTCATCTGTCTGTCTTTCCTTAAAATCTCGAGAATAGTGAGATGAATTTCGAGACCAGATATGGGAAGCATAGAGGGCAGGAGGCCGCGATTAATTATATACGAACTTCCGTTATGGACAGGAAGTCACGTGATTTTAATCCAAAAATTTTCCTCAAGTTACGTAGATGATCGGCACGACTGTCTTAATATTGGGAAAAGTACGATTTACAGGGGCACGACACTATTAATTTGAGATCGAGAGCATATATTTTGAATTAAATAAATTAAGAATATGATTAAAAATTGCAACCCGGTATTATGGCCATGCTACAATAATTTTTGCTTGTTTAATTTTTCCTCTTGTATTAAATATATTTTTCCCCTTAAAATTTCTAACTCTAAAAGGTTTGTTTGCACGTCATCGGAATATACACCAGAAACGTGACGTCACCTTTTGTCCAGAAGTTTCCCTTCAGCAAAATCCGGTCGGAAAGCCGCAGCAGAAAATGCTTGGACTTTTCTGTTTCCGGTTAGATCTTCTTCCGCGTTTTGACCAATGAAAAACAACGATTTTGACGTAGCAGTAGTGACGTTTTAGGTGTTGTCGTGTCCAAGGATAATGGCAAGACTATTGGCAAAGAGGGAGACGAAGCGAAGAATTAGAATTGTGTTTTAAGGTACGTACAGTACAGCAGTAATGTGATGCACTTCCTGTCTAGAAATTTCGGATCGGGCAGATTCAGAACGGAAACAATGAGCTGAAAAATATTCCCACCCTTCTGTTACGTTATATGATGCATTCGGTTCCACGCCAATTGGAAAGTGACAATTTGATGACGTAAGCTTACTAACTGCTGGCAACACTGTTAGAAATTTTCAAATTAAATGGAGTAAGAAAAACATAAAATAATCCGCTTTAACGACATAATTTCAATTTCATATTGGCATTCATATTCTGCATTGTAATTTCTGTTATTATCGACCATGAGAGTTCGCTGTGAAATTCTGTCGTCAATTTCTGGTGTAGTGGATTTATAAGGTTTTCGTTAATTCTTTTGCTGTTATCTCTTTCTGGCTTCTGTGATGTAGAAACGAAGTATTTGCATATTTATCCATCATTACCCGCGACAACTAGTAGTTTTCAGTGGATAAAATCACGGAATACCGATAGTTAGTCGCGGGTTCGCGCCTCACCACGGCTAGTCACATGATGTTTTCGGGTTTCTTCAAGAGTCCAATTCTAAATAGGGGCCAGCTTTTCATAGAGACTCCCCCCAGATGGTATCTCCCTTCACACATCGCCTGTGTTACGATGTTGTAATACATCCATCAAACCAAACCCAGCTAACGATTTAAATAATTAATTAAATATTTAAATTGAAATATTTAACCATGAATTAAAAATTAATGAGATTTTTGTATGCAAATACTAATAAAAATTCCTTTTAATGTAATAATATTAAACTTATAAGTCATTACGTGAAGCATTTTAAATCTTAAAAGAGACTTTGGAATTTTTTGTTTAGAGTAAATAACCGCTGTTAATTAATAATTTATAAATCGAAATTAAAAATAATCCAGAATGTAATTACACTCAACAAACAATACGAAATTAATGTTGTAAATGATTAAAATACTTTAATAATAATTAACTTAAATAATGTTAATTTATACACGTAAACACGATTACGATCGTTAAGAAAGTTGTTTTATTCATAAAATTTTTATTTATTCTACACGAATATGGATTTAAAATTTTAAATTTTACTAATTATTTTACTTTTTATTCCATTAAATTCGGAATTAATTACTCCTTCTAATCAATAAATAACTTGTTACTCTACAATTTGGCTGTGAGTATAAAAGTTTTTCTTAATTAAAAAAAATTTATAAATGAGGAATTTNTTTATATTAATAAATTCTATCTAAATTAATATTAATTACATTTAAATAATTATTTTTTGAAAATTAATAATTAAGGCCTGGTATCATCAATTCTGGATTCCTCATTGCAATTTAAAAAAAAATAGCCAGCAATAAGTTGCGTAACTTTCCCGGCTAAAGAAGTAAAATTGTTTGTGGCGCTATCTGTTAAGAGATTTTTATTTTAAAACTTTTTATGTTATTAATTATTATAATATTGCAGAAAGCTTAATTTTGAGAGTAGCGATGAGTTATATAAAAATTTGCGAATTGCTAATACTGTAACGAATAAAATCGTTATTAATTCTGACCCTGCAGAAGATACACACGATACCCTTTATCTCCCTAACCCCGCGACCTTTAACCACCAAAATTTAACAGCGTTACTGCCACTAATATACAAACCTCCATGCAAAATTTCAGAAAATTTTCACAAAAGGCACAGGAGTTATTAAGCTTCAAAGAGGGTGAACAAAATCGTGGTTCCACAGACACATTGAAAATTAGTTAAAATTTTCACCACCAGAGGAAAATGTAGCAGTGCAAGAATGACAATTATAAGACAAGTGGACGAAATTTTATTAGAAGAATAAGATTACAGTATGTGCTCAATACAGGATTCTTCTCTGTCCACAACAAGTTTCAATCGTAAAACCGCGTAAAACCACTGATAAACGCGATCTTTCAAATAACTCTACAGCCAGAAACATACGTTTTCGACTGAACAGCGCTACATTTTCCCTGGTGAGTACCGTTAGATGAATTCTAATCACCTGTATGTAACAGAGGAAAAGTAAATTGAAAAAGAGAGCATTTTGGCACTATAACAGGGGTCGGCAACTTGCGGCTCTTTGGATGTGAAGCTGCGGCTTTTTAGTTCAATACGCAAATATTATTTATTTTAT
>NW_019384884.1:60430-92459 GCF_000671375.1 Centruroides sculpturatus
GAAAAAATGCATAAAATTCTCCATATTTTTTTTTTCTTCTCCTTTTTTCTTTTTCATTTTAAAATTTATTTTATTTGAATTTTTATGCTTCAAAAATTTAATATTTTCAATTTAATTTTTTAATATATATTTTATAAATGTTTTTTTCATTTTTATATTGTTTAATAGTTGTATTTTTTCCTTACTTTTTACAATTCCTTAAATTCAATCTAACCAATCAGAATCGTTTATTTTTAAATTTTGAATATTTAAAAATATAACGAACACGTCTCTGATTTGACAACCGACTGAGTTATTGGCCAATCAAATCATCTCATCTGTATGTATGTCATTATTTTGAGCTAAATACTCGCTGTAAAGACCAGTAATATCGATATATTAACAATTTTCATTCTGAAGTTCCAAACAAAATCTTTAGTTTTCTCTTAAACTAAAGGTCTTGTTGATAGCAGAAAAAGGCATTGGTCATAAAGACCGTGGGGAAAGGAGGGAAGAAAAAATATACTAAAAAATCGCGAAAGAATTTGAGTATTCTCTCTACATATCCGAGTAGATTTTGGAAATCTTCAATGAACAGAACAGAAAAGTAAGTGTAACGTGAGTACGCACACGTTGAAAAGTGAGTTCTGAAGTGGTTTTCACAGTGTAACTTAAACACAAGAATATTCCTGTAGATGCAAATTGTTCGGTATTGCTTAGAGGAAATACCGAACAATTCGGACAACAGTTGGGACTTACTAGATTTAAGAAAAGAAATAGAATAGTTTTTAAACAATTCTGTGGTGAAAGTGTAGACAGAAGGATTGCCATAAGAGATTGAAACTTTTATCAGAAATTGTACAGATGACTTTTTAACGCAGAGGAAACTAGTATTTAAATGCACGACGTACAGAACAATGGTGTTTAAAGGTGATTCGTGTTACAGATATACAAATAATGTGTAACTCTTCTATCGTGAATGAACATGACAGGTAATTAAAAAATGCCATCGTTATTAATTGGAAAATCTTTAATCCTTCATGTTTCCGCAATGCCAAGACCTTACTTGCAAAATATGCAGCAAATAAAGGAAAACAAATGACGTTATTTTTTTAATAATTGAAAAATTTAAACACATGCGTCATTGCTTAGAACAGAAAAATTGTTATTATTTTATTTTTTTGTTTTATCGACAATTGCAGTTAATATACTACGAAAGCTCTAACAGTTCAATTTTTACCATCAAATACAACTGGTATAGCTGCTAGATTGCAACCTTTATCAGGAATCTTTACTACAACCTTCAGATCAGAATCATTCAAAACTTTTAATTAAATTACGATACAGAAAGCTTACCGTCCGAAAGATGTTGCGTGTTATTGAAGATGGATAACGTGAGTTTGGAATGAGCCTGCTAAATGCAATACGGATGATTTAACAATGGTTAGAACGAAGTACCATTACAAAAGCAGATTTCGGTCGACAATATATTAATGCTTCGAATAAATCGGAATTTCCATCAGGATCTATCCACCGCCCCGAAAAAGGGAGCCATCTCATAACAGCAATGAGTGAAGAAAGGTATCATTCGAAGATTTTGCCAACGATGACAATGACAGCTGTCTGAAGACATCGTTGCTGAAAGCCTGTCTTTGTTGAATTCTCCACGTTTCCTCTTCTCTCTCCTTTCTTAAAGCCGGTACGTGTGTACCGGTTTATCAGGTATATCTGATATACCTGAACACGTAAAAAGGGGAAAAAAACTAAGATTTCTGCCATCCACACGTTCAGGTATACCGGTACGCATGTACCGGGTTTTTAAATTCTATTCTAAATAGAATAGAATTTAAAACCCGGTACACGTTTTAAATTTTATTTTACTTAATTTTTTTTAAACTTAAAAAACATTAAATTATATAATTAATATAAAAAATCCAAAATTTAATTTAATATACATAAAATATTCCACTATTTAATTCATTTCCTTATAAAAACAAACCTAACTGTTGAAGACGTGTTCGAAATATTTTTTTTACCATTTGAACAGCGTTATTTTTCTTTAAACTTTTACTTTTTTATATAAAATTATTGACTTTAAGTATAAAAAAAATATATAAAAGAAAATATTCTGCAACAATTGATATGAAATTACTCATTTTTTATTGAAGTTATTCGAGTTTTCAAGAGGAATTTTTTCCTCCATATTTTTTATTATTTTTTTTTATGTTCTTAAAGAGAATTATGATGTTTGATCGATGCAAATGGGATTCAATTAACTTCTTGTCAGAAAAATAACGAATGGAAACAAAATAAACAAATCTACAACAGAAACATTATTGGAAAAATAATAAAGATCGATGTATCTTCGGGAGTACTGTACGTTTCGATTAAGTAATAAAAATAAATTGATAAAAATAAAATTAATTAATTAAACTCAAAAAAATTTAATTATTTTATTGCTTCCGGTAATTAACAATTTAAATATACCGGTATATACTGTATTTATCTATTTTTTAACAATACGCGTTAGTGATGCGGATTATTGATTAACAATTGATGCCAACTGGCTTAGAATTATATTTTTAAAATTTCAGAGGAATTTTAAGCTGATAAAAACGAAAAGTTTTAGATTTAAATTGGATTTCTTCGAGTTTTCTTAGAAAAAGAATTATATATATATATACTGATTGATTGCTTACAGTACAGAAATATACTTTCACTTCCCAAAAGTAAGTGGAAACTATCAAATATTTATTAAGATTTCTCTCTTCCTCTGTCTCAGATAAAGATTTTTTTAATGTATAAAAAATATTAAATTTTAAAATCTTACTAAAATAAATCTATACTGACCAGAACAATTTAGAAAATTATTTTAAAATTTTGTGAATGTCTTCTTTAAAAATTCATACACAAATAAAGAAACTGTTCTTTTATGTCACACCATTAATAATGTTTTAATATAATTATTATAGATTTAACATATAAAATGGTAAGTTGATAGTTGCAGTATTTTATCATTAAACGACCACATTTTAAATATATACATATACTGTATATTTATTTAATTCTTCTATTAATTTTAATACAGAGAATAGTTGCAATAAGTAATTTTTTAAACGTTATTTTTAACTATAAATTAATTATTACATTAAAAATTATTTTAAAGTTTATAGTAAGAATAATTTAAAAGGTCTTTTAAAATAGGAAAGGCCACGTAACATTTTAAAAAGGGCCTCGTAAGGCCGCATGTTATGATGTAAGGTAGGATGCAGCATTACGAGAAGTAACACCTTAATAACCCAAAATTGTTGATTGTCACGTTAAATATTTAACAATTTATATTTTGTCAGGCGGTCCTACAAGCCACAAAAGGCTACAAAGCCTGGATGCTAATGCCATATTCCCACTGGCATCCGTGTGTTTGTCCTTCCTTAATCTCGAGAACGAAGTTAGATAAATATAAGTCAAGAGCAGAAATAGAAAGCGTAGGGGCAGCAGACCCCGATTAATTGTACATAGACTTCTGATTTGGACCGGAAATGACGTTATTTTAATTAAAAATTTTCTCTAGAACAGATAGACAACCGGTATGACTATTGTTAACAGGAAAAGTGTGATTTACAGGTGTGATTAATTTTATTATTTTTTTAATCTGTAAACTTTCACATCTGTTCTTCGTCCTGCATTGTGTATCGAGAGCTAAAAGGTTTCAGCCACAATATAAATAATCACTCGTTAAGAATACATTAATACTTTTAAAGAATTTATCAATTAAAAAATATAATTTTATTATACCTAAGGACCAGAAGAAACAAGTAACACTAATTGTAGGGAATTGTAGAATTAATGGGAAAAGACAACCCACGACATAGACGATTTGCCTTCCAGGAAGGCTTTGTGTTAAGAAACTGGTCCTTATTTAGTGTGTTACACATGTGAAATAAACCCGATAAACTCCAGGTGCCAGCTCGTCGATCAGGGTCGAACCAGGATCGTCAGTGTTATTTGATTTTATCCACTGATGGGTTTAAATACACGTTTTTATAAAGAAAAAATTATTTTTTTCTTATCGTTTCTTCATCATTTTACATAGCATCATATAGATTCTTATTAAAATATTTATTTTATTTTTTCAAATAAAGAGATTGCAACTACAAGATAAGAAATATTCTTTCTTCCATTGAAATAATGGAAATTTAAAAAAAAACTGATCTTTTATATAAGAAATAATCTTCTTTATAATTAAAGAAGATTATTTCTTATATGTTTTTTATTTAAGGAAGATAAAGATAGAAAAAAAATCAATGAATTAAATTTAAATTTAATCAAAACTTTACTTCAGGAAGATATTATTACATTTTGTACAAAGTATTTTTTAATGACTTGGATAACTCTTACATTAAATTTTATTAATATCGACTTACATTTGATATTTAGTGACCGATAAATGAATAATATTAAGCAACCCGTACACGTAGATTATTATCTTAAACTTGAGATCCGTGTTTAAAATTTATACTTATTTTTATTTTTATATTAGAAAATAAACTAAGATAAATATTTTCCGAGATTTAAACCAAATTTCAAATGAAAAAGTAAATATTTCGATTGGATCATTGATAAATTTTATTATTTTTTTTAATCTGTAAACTTTAACATCTGTTCTTCGTCCTGGCGCTTGTTGGGCTGCAATTTTCAGATTGCAAATCTATACATTCCCACTGCCGTCCATCCGTCCGTCCGTCCGTCCGTCTGTCTAAACCAAATTTCAAATGAAAAAGTAAATATTTCGATTGGATCATTGATAAATTTTATTATTTTTTTTAATCTGTAAACTTTAACATCTGTTCTTCGTCCTGGCGCTTGTTGGGCTGCAATTTTCAGATTGCAAATCTATACATTCCCACTGCCGTCCATCCGTCCGTCCGTCCGTCCGTCTGTCTGCCCTTCATTAATTACGAGAATGTAGTTATATAGATTAAAATCGAGAACTTAGGAGCAGGATCAATTAATTATATACAATTTCCGGTTGGAAATCACGTGATTTTTATAATTATCACTAAATCAGTAGATCTCCAAATACAGAGTTTTAATGTGTTTATTCTTTGTAAAAATTTGTATTACGTAATCGACCTGCAAGGTGAGTTTCCATACAAAATGTAGAGACATCGGGCGGGTCGAGTCCTCCAAATTTCGAAAAATTTCCTAACTTTTTTCAGTCCAGACTTTCATGGCCACACGGGGACTCAACCTGCCATAGACGGACAAAGATAACGATGGTGAAGGGTGCGCGTGTTATTAAATTATGTGCATTCTGTGAAATATTACGCTCGTAGATCACATTCTGAAATTTATAAATGGCCATTGATAAGATGTGGAGACATTTTACTCATTGTTTGCAACATTCAAATAAAGATAATTACATGGAAATTTTACTAATTTTATATATTTTGATATTATTTACTAATTATACTTTCAAAAATGATAAAACATAATTTAATTTTCGAGATTTAAACCACATTAAAATAATAATCAGTAAATACATGAAGGTTTTTCATTACGCATCAGCAGATTTCTATTATTTTGTACGGTGTGATGTAGTAATTTTTGATGTTAAACGTAAACTTAAACAATTTCAATAATTAATTTAACCATTATGATAAGAATTTTTATGAATTTATCCATAAAAATACTTAGAATAAACTTGATTGATGAGAGGAAGAAGAGCATCGTAAAGATAAAGTTTATCTTATTTTTCTTTCCATATTCGCTCCAAAAGATTTTATTAAGTTAGATATTTATTAATTATGATAAAATTTATGACACAAAGTTATTTAGGAACATAACTTAATTTTAACTTTATTGAAAAATAGATAATAATCTCTGGATCGTGATTAAGTCGTAGACCAAACATCTATACAAAGAGGTTTGGAGTCTAGACTTGCCTTTCATGGCTACACGGGGACTAAACCTGTTACAGACGGACAAAGATAACGATGACGAAGGGTGCGCTCATAATATCAAATTAGCTTGGGCAAATTAGGGTAGATTGGCTAAAAGGAGAGATAAACTTGATCTATATGAACCCCGGTTGTTATCGGTTAATACACTCGACATCAGTTCGTCATAGTTTGTCACAGTTTATTTACGTTAATTTTGTATGTATGGAATATTGTGTATTAATTATTATATAGAGGATACGGTATTGATGCACTGGTATTAGCATTTGTATTGCTTATTGTTTTTATGTATTGGAAATTGTATTTACGCATTGATTATTCTGTTTACGCAACGGATATTGTATTTATGTAATAGTTATTGTATTTAAGAATGATATTGTAATACATAGACTATTATATTTTGTGTACTGATGTTTGTTCTATATTTGATAATATGCTTCTTTGATGTTTTGTTTACATTGTTCCCCGTATAAAGGGTAAAAATCTGTACTAAATAAATAAATAAATAATCTATAAAATACAAATAAATTCTTAAAAATTTGTCAATTAAATTGAGTCAAAAAATATGCTGACACATAAATATAATTTTCATTTATTAAATTTTATAGAAATTAAGAACTTTGTAAAGGAGTTTGGATACAGGATCTGAACGGAAACAGTCTTAATTTTGAGTGTAGGGATGAGTTTTATAAATATTGTAAACGCTAATAACGAGTAAAATCTTTATTAAGTCCGACCCCACTCGAGATATGACCCCGTCTATCTCCCCATTCTCTTAACCTTTAACCCCCAAAATTTAATAGCATAAATACCCCTAATATACCAACATCCCTGCAAAATTTGAGAAAAATTTGACAAATGAAACAGTAGTTATTAAGCTCCAAAATGGGTGAAAAAATCGTGCTCCAAAACACACGTATACCCTAACAACTATACAACCTCCGACTTTTTTTTACATTTTTGGACATTTCAAGGTCCCCTAATCCAAACTTAGGGTCCCTAATCCTAATCCTAATCTTGGGGGTCATTTATTGATCGATCGCCTTACTTAGAGGAATTGATTGCCTTACTGCTTTTAATTGTGAACTATTGGGAAAATTAATGTATCTTTCACAATTTCAAAACATTATCTTACGATATAACCGAGTAGCCATAGATAAATTATATTAGAGAAATGTCAACATTTCCACATACGTGTATTTTCCACTCATATACGTGAAGTAAGTAGCCATAACATAATGAAATTACTATAGAAATCGTAAAGCATGAGTATATAGTAATTATATGCCATTTATCAAGCTCTGAATAATAATTTAACGTATAAACGAGTTAATCGATTCAATATTCACATCCTCTTTAGAACTATCCAAGGAAGTATCCAAGGAAACTAAATGCTCGCCCCCTGTCGTGATTTATTAAAAGAGTTTAAGTTACGATTTTAAATAAATTATAATACTGGGTGAATAAATATTTTTGCATTTTTCTATGGTCATAGATTTATAATTTACAATCAAATCTTGTTAATCCGGATCAAACGGTACCATATCCGATCCCGATAATCTATACTACTTTTCAGTTATACATAATGTATACAGTTATACAGTTACTCTCGATTTTAGTTGTGTCTTGCCCCTGTACATCATAATTTTCCTGATAACAACAGAGATGTACTAATCATCTATCTAAATCCCTTCTGCAGAAAATTTTTGAATTGCAATCACATGACTTCCTGTCGACAAGTGTGGAGCTAGAGATCATGTATCGAATAGGGATGGATTTAATAAAGATTTTATTTGTTATTAGCATTCGTAATTTTTTAAAATAAAACTAATCATTATTCTCAAAATTAAGCTTTTAGCCGTTTTATAATAATTAATAATATAAAGACTTTAAAAATAAAATCTCGTAACGGATTGCGCCACACAATTTTAACTGTTGTCGGGAGTGTTACGCAATTCATTTCCTAATCTTTATTCTTGCAAACGTGAGATTGGTGTATAAGTTTATATTAAGGTCGTAACATAGGTCTTGTCTTAGCAGTGTACAGTATTACGTCAGTTTGACATTTTTTTTTACGAGAAAGTACAATAATTACGTTACATTGACGTAATACTGTATAGGCTACAGCTTAGTTAGACAAAACAAATGCACTTGTTATGACGCGTGTTAATCTTACGCAAGTAATGTAATATTTATCATTTACTGCTGTTATCTGCGTTTTAAAACACAAAATATGATATTTTACAATGGGGAAATGTCATGCTAATTAAATTATCTCTAAACAATTTTCACATTTTCAGTAGAATTTCTTCCTTCCTGTAATTATGGTTAGAAATTCGAAATTCTATTTATAAAACGCTAGTATTTTTTAGTAATTACACAGAAAATCGTAATACTTTTTTTAATGACAAAAATAAAAACAGTTTAATCTGGTTTAATTATAAATGAAATGTTTGTCTTGAACAGGAAAACAATCTGTAATTAAGAACAATTTAATTAACTGAAAATATCATTAAAAAGAATATAAAAGTAGTTTAAATATTTAAAGTTGAAAAAATTTATTAATTACTTTCAGCGTTTTATATATATATAGGTAAGCACGCACGCTGATCCCATTCCAAACCAAACCGTCCCATCACCTAGTAGCGTTATAACTTCATAGGGCCTAGGAGAATTTGAATTAGAGAGCCCCATGTAGAGTTGACTTCAATAATTTTTCTTCGGGGGAATTCTTTGGGGGAAAACACTTCTTATAAAAGATTGGTTTGGGCCCCTGTTCGTGAAGGTCCTATACAATTGCCTATTTTTCCTGTAGGATAACGCATCACTACCTTTACACTGATTAATGGGATAAGCCGATAAGGCAACAATACACATGAGTGATCTATCAGGGAGAGGAGGATTGTAACGCCTAAATAAAAACCATTTTCTTATACTGAGTCCTCCGGGAGGACTTTCTGTAGGAAAGTGGCCCCTACTGAGCCGTTATAAACTCGAAAACTTCACGTTGCCAGTTCGTGAGGTGCGAACCCGCGACCAAGTCTTTCAGTGGTTTAATCCACTCGACCACTATTGGGTTGGGGTATAATTTAATGATCTGAGGGCCGAACTTAATGGAATTATTTTGTTTAAATAATTTTTTGTTGAGAAAAAAAATTATAGAGATAAAACAAAAACCGACATTTTTAAAGATAATTAAACTGTTTCCCAAGGACTTATTTCCTGGTTGAAGATGATACATCGAGTGTGTCACCAGGAATCTGCGACAGAAAATTCAACTATTGGGCGGAGAAAGAAAAATTCCTAAAAAGGCCATGGGTAAAACCCAATGGCGACCCCCTAATAAAAGGAAGAGGTCGATGAGTCGGACAGGGTCCTGGAGTTAACTTTGAACTGTGCGTGTGTAAGCCGCCACTTGCTATTCGTCGCCGCCCTAACTGATCCTGATCACGCCACTCCGAGAAATTCGTCGCCACTTCAAGATTCCCTATGTGTGAAAACTCCGACTACCATTTTGTGAATTCCACAGGTATTTATCCTCCTGAGAACTTAATGTGAACTCTCGCTCTCGTTAACTTTTGTCGTTAGGGTCGTAGTAGTACGTAATATGTCAGTTCGGATTACCTTTGGCTAAGCATCTATTAAATTAATCTGTAAATAGTCTATAGAGATAATAGACAAATCTGTAAATAGTCTATATCGAATAATAAACGGGTATTTTTGTTTATATGAAAATTTGTGAAGTGTATTTCCTCTGGTTCCTCCTTCCGCCTCCGAATCTTAAAGTCCGCACACGCACAGTTCGCGAAATTAAACGGACAATCCGGTTTCTGTGTCTGTCCACAAGGTACAATGGTGTCATCCTGACAAGGCGCTAAAGAGGTGCCGACCCTGCGGTCACGATAACATTAATCACACTTAAAATACATAAGACAATCTATAGTTGCGGATAAGTGTCACCAATTAGCAATTTAAAATAATAAATACCATATTTTTTAAATTTTTTGTTATAATATTGCCATTAATGTAGCCCGAAATTATCCATATTTCATGATATATTGTAATACTGTATTTCATGAAAATTATAACATACATTTTTAATATAGAAATTATCTATACAAATTTCATACAAATAATGAGTTATATTACAGTAAAACCTGTGTAAACCGAACTCGCATGGTATCGAATGTTTTTCCATTTTCATTAGGGTTTTTTTTCACACAGAAAATCGTTGCGTTTCGGAGCATTTTTTCCGTTTAGGCAGGTTTCCGTATTGAACAGGTTTTGCTAAATATATAAAATCGAATTTACTTATTCTACATCGTTGCAATACCGGGCTGCAATTTTTAATTATATTTTTAATTTATTACATTTAAAATATATGCTTTCCACCTCAAATCATTACTGGCTTGCCCCTGTACATTATACTTTTCCTTTAATAATAGAGTCGTGTCGATCATCTATCTATCACCTTTCAAGGAAACACATTTGAATGGAAATAACGTGACTTCCGAGTTATATCAGGAGTTCGTGTATATTTAATCGGTTTCTCATGCCCATAAAGTTCCCATCTCTTCTCTCGGATTTCAGCTATCTAACTTCTTTCTCGAGATTAATGATAGACAGACGGACAGACGGACAACATTTTTTTTAAAATTGCAGCCCAAAATGGTTTGTTTAAGACATTTAACATCATGAGACTTTACCGAGAAATTAATTTATAAATAGAAATTTCATTTATGTAACTTTATATTTTCTTTCAGTTCATTTCATCATTACAAGTAGTAATTGTTTCAATTTAGTGTAGCAAATATAAAACTAGAATTTCCTTTGAAATAAAGTAAATTAAATATTTTTTATAGGACAAAAAAACTTTTATATTATTACAGAACGTTGTTTATAACATCATGATCGAAGATAACGAAAGGACGTTTTGATCATTAGTTTTTCATTAAAGATTAATGAAGCTATTAAATTTCATTTTCCCTGTTATTATTGTTATATTACTCATTTTCCAACATAACAATAGAAAGATAAATAAGGCATTCGTATTGTATGTATTTATTGTTTCGTCTTTTAAAAATCTGGCAACTGCTTTTTACTGAACTTTCCCAGCACTCCATGTTTTATTTGTACACTTGGGTGATCTGCCGACGGGGGAGGCCCAAGGAAGAATTTTCTATGGTAAACCTAACCTCTATTCAGGTGTTACAAACGTAAAAAAACCCAGAAAATTCCATGTGGGCATCCCATTGGCCAGGTGCAAACCCGCGACCAAATACCACGATTTTAGTGGTTTTATCCACTTGGACATCCCAGCACTCGGAGGGAATGTTAAAAAACCCGCCAAATTTCGCCCTAGGGACTGAATTTCGAAGCAAAGTTTTTCTCCATGCATACTCAGGACAGTATGTGTAGCAATTTTGGTTGAGATTTGCCTAATAGATTTTCTACAGATTTTCTCTTAACAACTGCTCTCGAAAATAATATACTGGATAATCATAAAGTTACAACTGATATTATGGCGCGTAGAAGTTATTATGCTACTTATTCTATAAGAAAATTATATTTGAAGTTTATAAAATGTAAAGTAATAAACATTTATGAGTATTTTTACAATATTTAAAAAATTCCTTACACAAGATTAATGGAATAAGGCATCGCGTAGATAACTTGTAGATAATTTGATAATTTGACATAGATAATTTGACAAGGTGATGACTTCCGTGAGGACTTTCTGTAAGAAACTTTCTGTGAGAGATTTAAAGAGTAAAGAAAGGAAAAGGCAACCTTAACCACCACTCGAAATGAATTCTACCGATTTGAATATTTTACCTTTTAATGATATTGATCAAGTAGGTTTTCAACTAGAACTAGCAGATTTAAAAATCAAGGAAATGTGGAGTTAAAAATTTGTAAATCTTAAAAGCGAATTCGAAAATTTAGAGACAAAAATCTACTTTTGCTGTACAACATAAAGGGTCTGAGATATAAAATGAAAAGGAAAGATCAAGTTGTTTTTGATACTTGGAACAGTTTGCCTGATACATTCAATTAAAAACTTATGTATTTGAACTTCTATCGATTTTCTTATCGACATATTTTTGCGAACAGACATTTTCCAACACGAATTTTATTAAAAATAAACTAAGAAATCAGCTGAACAGTGTGAGTCTGAGGTCTTGTTGTGATAATGAAAGTAACGTCATATTTACCAAATTTTGACAAACTTTCTCGAACATAAATTNAATGCTAAGAAATGAGTCATCTCACCATCAAGTGTCATCATCATCTCCACGGAAACCGAGCCAAGAGTCTTTCACTTTGCGGCCTTGATTGGCTCTAATTACAACATACCATTGAACGGCTGCTGTTGCAGGTTATATAAAAAGTACTGTAAAATGCAGAGGTCTCAATCATTTCTATAATGATTCCTTAAGGTGCTTTAAGCCAACAGCTACACTTGGTATGACATGCAGTTATTAATGTGCATGTGTACTTGCTCCTTGTATATGTGTAGACTTTTTTGGTATTTCTGATGTGATGTCTGGCATGAAAATGTAATGCCAGTCCAGTTTGTTGATGTTAAATGAACAAAGTTTTTCTTTTTTGGCAATTTTGATTGCCAATCAAATGTCGTTATGAAGAGTATGATCATTGCATTAAGATATGTTACCAAGTATGTGATCTTTAATGCTTTTGAATAACAGTAGTATAAAGCTGATGGTATTTGAATTGTGTCATTTAAAAATGTTATATGGGATTTGAAATTAGGTTGTTTCTAATAAAAATGCAGTTTTTACTTAACATATTAAACACACTGGGAATCCTGTTAAATTTGAAATAACTGCATAGAATTCAGTCCATTCACTTCTAAATTCTCGATATTCTTCTTCTACTTTTCTCATTTTTCCAGCCATATTAATTAGAAAAGTAGAATAACGATTTTATACCAATCTAACAAATAAGAAAAATTACCCCCAAACACGTTTTTTTATCTCTTATGCGCAAGAAAACAAATAAATAATATTCTCCGAAAATAATATAATTATAATAAACTTACTTGATAAAACAGTAGAATAATTTTGTGCTCTATTGGAATTATCCAATAGATGCACAAAAATAAAAGCACAAAACTTACCAACACTATAAATGAGAAATTCTAAATAATCATTCGCAATAAAAACAGTCCTACATTATAGGGACAAATATCTGTTTTTGCAGTCATAAAATGTAAGGAAACCTTTCTATTTACAGTACAATAAACATTTCTCACCAGCATAGTCTAGTTTTTACACTTTGTGCCATCTAAGACTTGATAATTGCAACCAGATGTTCCGTTCTTTATAAATGTTTTTATATGTATAATATTCTTACTCTGACAGTAAAATGATAAGTGATTAGTAAAATCAAAAAGCTTTTTAAGTTTGAAAAAATTACCTTGAAACGACTAGAAACCTGACAATATGGCCGAAGTGAATAGCTGTGTATTGGCATTTATGGAGTTATTTTCAGAGAATAAATTCGGATTACTGAAGATGGCAACTGATGATAACTTTAATAATGAAATATTTTTGCTATCGGCCACCATTACTTGTATGATGCAGACTACAAAGAGAAAATACACATGAATTGAAAGGACAAAAATCGTTAGATATGTCGATATTGTTGTTTCTTCGTACTTTAACAACGATTTTAAAATCTCACTTTCGACCTTCTCCTTCAAGTTTTCGGATTATAAACAGATGTTTATTGTAAATACAGTATATGTATCGTATTCTATAGATTGATGATGTTTATTGCCTTATTCAGTGTTTATAACTTATATTTATAATTGGTAAATATGAATTATGGAGGCGCCCATTTTGCTTCGTAAGAACTCATCCTGTCCAGGACCTGATGAGTCCGATGAGCATCAGTTACCATAAATTAGTTGTACCAAACACACAAAATGCATTGAAAAAATTAGTAAATATTCCAAAAATCGCGTCTGAAGAGAATGGATAAGGTACTTATTGTGTCAGTAGTCCTTTCTTGAACAGGCGTCATACCACACACAATACACAAAAGTCTAGAAACATTATGACTTTACGATAGCACATACCATAGAAGGCTGCTATACTAATTGAACATCACATAGGTAATTCTTAAACACAGATACATACACGAACATAAAATGTTCGTTCTGTAGCTATGCCTGATTTTGTTGTTGCCTTTGAGCTGTTATAATATTCAATGATATGAGTTTGAGAATCCATTGCTTAGAGAATCCATAACTATAGAGAACTAACGCGCTAAATCGACAGCTGGTTTCTAAAATGTAAATAGTTCTGCGAGTATCATTATGGTACATAGCACAAGAGAATTATCAGAAACTTATCATTTTTTCACGAAACACGTTCAAGGAAAAATGTCTAATAACGTGGTGTAATTTACAAAAAAACGGGAGAGAGATGAAGATTAGGCATGTAACTTATAACTAGTATGTAACTGATAGTGCATTTAGTGAACGTTCAGCGGTGGTTCCTATAGTAGGCGCTATTGCCCCTGGGGCAGTGAGCGAAACTAGGTGAGCAGGGAGCGCTGGAGTCAAGATCCCGACCGAACGGTCCCTTTCATCCATTAAAACAGGTACGAAGAAATATTGTTATTGGTTTTCAGAAGTGGAAAACAACGTACGGTAAGCACACAAAGTTTGAGGTTCGTAGAAAAGTTTTTTAAGAATATTTCCAAGACTTTCTCACATAAGAGAAAATGGGTTAGGGCGTTGGGTATAAGTTTATGAATAAGGAGCGGTGGCTCGAAAAAGTTTGGGAATCGCTGATGTACTGTACTGTACATCATGTTCAGCGAATGTTACTTCTCACGAAAAGAAAAGCATGGCTGTCCTTCATTTGGCTAAAAATAGTAGACATAAATTTCCGCTGTCGTCTGTCCGTCCGTTTGTCTTTCCTTAATATCGAGAATGGAATTAGATAGATCAAAGATTAGATCAGATTTCTATATGTGATCTAATCTTGGTGTTAGGAAGCCCTGATTAACTTTATAATAACTTTGGATTTGCACCGAAAGTCACGTTATTTCAATTCAAAAATTTTCCCTTGAAAGGTGTTAGATAGATGACCGCCACGACTCTATCTATTGTTAAAGGAAAAGTGTGATGTACCACTAATGCAAGCCACTAATGATTTGAGATGGAAAGCATATATTTTAAGTTAAATAAATTAAAAATATGATTAAAAATTGCAGCCCGGCATTATGACCATGTCACAATAAATTGCTCGTTACAACTTATATCGCTTTTGAATTACGATTGTTAATAAATACGATAATATTGCACAAGATCCTTTCTTAAAGTTCTGGAAAGGAGTAAGCAACAATGCTTTTAAATATTTTGTTTTGTAAATTTTCTTTCATAAGATTATGTTTTTCATTCTCCCCCTTCTCTCTGTAAATTAAAATGAGATTACTTGCCGAATAATTTGGCTTTGAGGAATTATTTGGTTCGAATGTTGAAAACAAGTGTTGGCCGAATATAGCCGAATGTATGGTCCAACACAAATAAGAGCAATGACAATGGGAGAAATTTAAATATATAAGCATTTGCCATGTTCTTTTCAAACATGAAAGCAAAGAAAACTAAGTTAAGTAGTAAGAAATTACACTAAACGTTCTGCAATTTTTCTAATATTACATAGTCACATGAAAGCGACTATGTGAGTTTTTTTTTTTATAAGAATGAACTCGAAATTACTTTCTCTTAGTATTTAATTTCAATTTTTGAGTTATCATGAGCAGGGGCACCCGTACATTTGAGCACTTGGGGCACGTGCCCACATTCTTCGTCTCTCTTGCTTTTTTTCCTAATCGCCAAGAGGGCCCCAAACAATATAAAATTCGTGACTTCTAGCTATTCTGCAAATATAAAAGAAACTAATGAACGCCATTTGTCCATTGACCCATGAAATTTCGTCGTAGGTTGACCAAAACCCCATTCATTGTTTTCGAGGCCAAGTTAGTCCTTAGTGGGAGCGCTGGTTCGAGGTTGAATCATAGAGTTTGAAGCTCTGTGCTTAACGTTTATAGTTTTATAGTTTGAACTCCCTTTTTCATAGTCACCGCTGGTCACAAGAGAGTTCAAGATAGAGAGTAAAGACAATAAATATCCTTATAGGAATATGACCTTATTCTGAATGGAGGATAGACAGAATTCTCGACAAAAATCTGCTAAGATATACCCCAGTATCTACGTCACTGGATGGCAGAAGTCTGTGAAGCACATTGCAAATTTAAAAAATGGAAAAACTGTATAACGGAATAAAAGTTTAGTGAGTGTTTTTGATATGCAGAACTGAAATTAATTGTGAATTTCAATACAATTCAAGTGTAGGTTTTTACAAAAAACAAAGACGTTCCTAGCAATCAATCGAGTTACTGATGGCTCAATCAATTTAAGAAAAGTGAAAGTATCCAGAAACGAAAATCGATTAGAAAACCACCAAAGACAAATGATGACCGTCTTATTTATTATCTGTCATATGATCCAAGAAGTTTCGTGAGTGACCGATTTCTTTAGACTTTTATGTGCTGTATAAGAATTTATACTTAATAGAAGTAGACATCGGATGATATCATAATGGATTACTTCGGTTACAAGATTGTGAATTAGAAATTTATAACTGTTTAAACAAATTAAATTTGCATATTGTATAAAATCCAAAAAACTCAAAAGACGTTAGAAACGATTGTTATTTGTACATGGAAATATAAAATATGAAAGTTTTCGATAATTCCTCAAAATTTGTCCATTCGTGCCACATGCATAAATGTGCGGCGCCGTAATTACACAAGTCTTTCTTTTTTAAAATGAGGTTTAAAAGGGGATTATATTTAACAGTATAATTTGTGTTTTAGAAAGTTAATGCCTATATTTTTCATAAAATCAAGTAATTTTAACATCAATACGCAAGTTGATGAATTGGAATGGTCGACATACTAATTCAATTATAAAAGTGTGGTATTAGTACAGTATATAGTACAGAATAGTACAGTATACCAATATATAGTACAGAAAATCGTGTATGGATAGAAACATTAAGAGCTTTGGTATCTACTAAACTACACAATGCTACTTCAACAAGACCTCGATATTAAAAACACGAATTTTTTATTCAAAAGAAGAATGAAAAAGTAAAAAAAAACAATTCATTGCATTCTTCTTTAGCTGGTCAAAAGCTTCCTGTTAATATTATTCTAGCCAATGATAAACATTTTACAGGTTGTCTGCCGATTTTTTTAAAACATTCACCGGGTAGATTTAATATGGCATTGTAAAGTTACTCGAGTCTACAGATGGAAGATGATATCTCTCCGCATTAGCACTCGGAATAAACTTACTTTCGCTGAATTTGGCAGCGACAAATATAAAACTTTAAGGAAAAAAAATCGATAAATTTATTTTACTTGACTCCATATAGCTGCTAGCTAGGTCTATAAGTTGATTCAATGCACATTTCAGGGATATGATGCCACATTCGTTCTAATGCCAATATATAGTAGAACGTGCTTAGAATTAACATTATATATACCGATATATAACAATCTTTGAAGATTTTTTTTTTCTTATTCTAAAATTTGTACAGAAATTGTATATAATTTCTGTACAAATAGCTTCTCAGAATGCAGAAAATGAAAAACAAAAATTATTTTGAAGGGCCTGAAAGCAGCTGATTAAATTTTAATTAACTGTTTAGTCATAATCGGGTCCTATCACAGGAATAAAACCTACCTTAAACAATCGTGAAGTTCCATGAGATCCCCAAGGTCAAGGAGGCCCCAAACCCTGGCTACTGAGGCCTTTTACTTCTCAACAAGTAAATAAACATAAGCTGCAGTTTTATTTAGTCTAATATTTATTAGACTAAATAAAACTCAGACCTTCTTCTGTAACTATGTCATAGTTAATAGATAACTTCTTAAGTATGTGAAGATAGTATTCAGTGTATATAACGTAACTATATTAATCAAAAATCGCAATGAAACAAGATATAAGAGACAATCTGTTTCCTTCATAAAAAGAATATTTATAAACATAAATTTGAACTTAATCCTATATCAGGAACTTAAATACGTTAAATCTCTCAAAATTATTAATGTTTCTTAAAATAAAGGACGTAATCTGTTACAAAATATCATTGGAGCTGTTACAAATCTCAACGTTTGTCTTTCTTGTTATTTAATTAATTAATATAACCTTCCGTCTATTCGTAATATTGAGAATTACACAAAAATCATGGAAAATTTTAATGAAGAGTAACGAATCCAAACTTTGACTCATAATCTGGTCCTATCACAGAAACCCATGGTGTAACAATCGTTTTAGATGGATTGGAAGTTCTATGGAACCCCAAGGTCAAGGAGACCCCAACCTGCTGAAGTCTTTTATTTCTCAACAAATAAATGAACATAAGCTGCAATTTTATTTAGTCTAATACTTATTAACGTAAATAAACAATAAGCAAGTGTAACTTACTTTAATTTCTATCAAAACATGAAAAAATCCATATATACACAGAAAATTAAACAAAACAATATTTTCATTATTAGGAACATTGTTGGCTTTACCTGGTTACGCGTCTATTATTACGACATTAATTTGCATATCTAAATACTATATATTGTTTTTTAGACAGATATTGATGGAAAATATTGCAGTAAATTTAAAATTACGAACACGGAAAGTTACTACGAATTGGAGCCTAAAAATGTAAATAAATAAACATCAAACCAGTTCGGATCAATAAAAATTATGGATGTATATAGAAAAAATGCCCAGACTAATTTTGTCACTGTGGATGCTGCAGCAAGTTCAGATTCCGAAAATCAGACTATTCATAAGGGATTCATAAATCCCTTATGAATAGTAAAACCTTTATCATCATAATCTAAAGGAGTAGAATCAAGAGGAGTCAAGGAGTATAATCAGTGAGTCCTTTAGGGTTTATGAAGGAGACTTGAGACTTATGAATGGTGAAACGTTGAGGCTTCATCAAGCTTCAAGGTCCTATAAGCATAGTGATGTAAGTCGTACCATTCGTAGAATGGTGGGACCTACATCAGCTATGCTTGCGGCGCAAGACGATACCCTTGCTCTGAATCCTATGCTTTCAGAAGACAATCAGCAGTCAGATAATCCTGATCAACAGTGTATCAGTAATGAATCAGATTCAGGTGCTTTGATTCATCTCGTGATAAAGTACGTATTTTGTTGCGACAATTACCAACAACTTGAAGAATGTTGGTACAACATTGTTTTGCTTACTAGAAAGGCCGTTCGAGTGCAACGTAAGTGACAAAAACAAATCACAGTTTAATGATTCCCTATATTTCTTCTATTAAATTGGTAGCGAAAATCCAGACAACCATACTGCTAGGCAAGCTGGTTGTTTGAAGATTGCTCCTATCCTAATTTTAAATTTGATTGGATTAATGGCATTAAAGGCTCAAACGAGTATTATGGACGGAAAATCAACGAGCACCAATAGGTCTAGCGTCCATATTTCTGCAATTCACATTTTATTATCAGTGGAATAAAAATCAGACAAATTGACAAAGAGCACAAACATGAGATAAGACACAAGGCAAATATTAGATAGATGTTTTGAAAAGATTGGACTCCAATTATTTTGAATCTTGCATCTAAGACTTTGGCATTTTGGGATCATTTAAGCAAATCAATGACGTGGAATGAGAGCGAACTATTCTCATATTAGTTGCAATAAAGGACATCCAGTGCTTAAAGAACTATTAAACACACAAGCTCACTGTAATAAATATCTAATTTCCCACATTCGAAATCAATTTACTTAGATACTGAGTAATGCAGTTTATTATTGAAAGCATAAATCAAGCACCATCAATCTGCATTCAAAAATTAGTCAAGGAAAACCGAATGGATCATTACTTGTATTGTAAATGAAGTCTCAAAGAATTGAAATGTAAAAGAAATTGTCACGTCCTTTGCAAATATGAAAGCAAGAAAGAAATCGTTTAAGTAGCAAAAATAATTAGTGAAAAAAGTTAGTACATTGAATGTGCTGTACTTTTTTAATGCCTAAACAGTAATGTCAAAGTGATTATGAATAAAGAATCTGAAATTACTCACTTTTAGTAACTTAATTTGAATTTGTGAGCTATGGGTACATCAGAAGAAAGAGAATAAAGATAATATCTCTATGGGGCTATTATGAAAGAAGATCCTTATTATGGGGGCTATTATGAAAAAAGTTCCTTATTATGGGCCTATTATGGGCCTTATTATGAAGGAAGAATAGGTAAGGGCTCCGATAGAAATCTCCTAAAGCATCCTGTGACCTGTGTTACGTCACTGACCTCAAAGTCATTTGCTCATTTATTCCATTGAGTTTTTTATGCATTATTTAATTAAAACACAGTACAGTAAATAAAAGAAATTTGATAAAAATTATTTTATGAAGCACATATTTTGTCAAATATCATTATTTTAAAAATATAATACAACTTTCTAAAGTAATTTTTTATACTGGGAGCCTTAAAAAGGTAAATGATTGAGGTCTTTCTTCACCTCTCAACGTCATAATTCACAGTCACAGCCATCTTTAGAACACAAACTTCATTCATATAATTTTTAAAATATTGTTTTAGAGACTATAATATTTTAACATTTATTTTAATAAAATAAAATCAATAATAATGCCATTAAAATAATTAAAATTAAAACATGGTTTGCGACGAATTAATTAAATAAACACAGGTATTATAGGTAAGCAAGGAGATTCGAACTATTTTTATATATAAATTAAAGTTAAATTAATCCCTTTTTTTAATTTTATGAGTTATAAGCAATAATTATCTGCTTATAAATCTAATTTATTTAACGTAAAAATCAATAATGTAGCTACTTTACATAGGAAACTTCATAAAGGAACTTTGGCATGTTGTTGAATAAGTTGTGTAGATTATTTTTAGTGATAATAAACTAATAACGAAGGAAAGTATATTTAAAAAAATATATTCTTCCTTCTATTTTATTAAGTTTAAAGTTAAAGTTTGGCTACATAACTTTTCGTTTATCGGATAGGAATGCTTGAATTACAAATAGAAGTTGAGAAAATATTGGCATCTTATTCGATTTACGAGATTCGAGACACGCTTTTTGAAAATTTCTCGAAAATCCCTGAACATGTAGAATTTAATATCATTTTTTTTAATAAATCAAAAATGGAATATGTTTTATAAGTTATTTATGTTAAAATTATATTCATAAATTACTATATAATAATTTTTTATAATAAAATTTACAGTAAACGGGATTTGAATTTAAGGTGCCTTCGTTTTTTTTCAGAATAGTACAGAATGATGTCAGTTTGACGTCATTCTGTACTATTCTGAAAAAAAACGAGAACAGTTTGACGTCATTCTTGTGTTTTTTTAGTAATGGGGAAGCGTAGAAAGACAAAAATGACGTAATAGTGTCACTTGTCTGACGAAACAAATGCAGCTTTATAATTTTTTTTATTAATGCAAGAGATTAAACACTCTGCAAGAGATTAAACACTGATGATAAGCAATTAAAATATATATTTTAGTTGGCTTATCATCAGTGAACGTTTTAACTGTTTTACATAACTTTGCAGAGGTGTAACCTCCAATAAAAATTCGTCTGTGCGAAGAAAGACTGTTTATTGTAAGAAAGACTGGTGATTGTACACGACGGTAAGGAAGACGATTTAGTTTCTTCGGATTTTTAATTTAAGGAAAAATACCGTCAGCCATTTTAATTGGAATTAAAAGCAAATTCATAATGTCGAAGAATTTCATCTCTGTTTTTACATCGTCATCCTCCCTATTTGTAGACTCATTCATTTGAAAGTACATTTTTAACGCTTAATTCCGTCTGCGAGTGTGGACACAGGAAGTTATAGTTACTCAGGGTCTCTTCCCCCTGTACTTTTCATATCTAGTCGAATTTCATCTATCTAACTTTATTCTCGAGATTAAGGAAGGACAGACAGTGTACTTCTTTAATCTGATAAATTGCAGTCCAAAAAATTAAAAGAAAGGGGGAAAATCGATTTTAATTAATTTATTCATATTATTTTGTAATTAACAAACATATTTACGCACGTTACGTGCAGTTATACAAAAAAGTATATGAAATTCAGAACAAAACTTCTATTTTAAATATATTAATTCATATATTTATACTCAATACCGCATAAATATTTTATTATATTTTCCCTATCCTAACTTATAATTTTCCTCAGAATCGTTTGGTGGGCTTCATCGTGACGTCTACGTTTGTGCTGATGTTAAAAACCTGCTACTGCTCTTTCGTGATCAACATCACCTCCTTTTGAATTTTTCGTAGTCCATTTATAAAAATCCATAAATTTGGGTGACTCGTGATTCATATTTATATTTATATTTTACCAATAATTAAAATAAAGTCCGCCAAATCGTATGCTGGGCATTAAACTGGGCTAAAGTCAAGAGGGTGACGATTAAAAGGTCCTAAAAGGCTTGTGTTACTTATATATTTCATTAAACTAATAGCAACATAACGCGTGATTAATTGTATAAAATTATATAATAATTATAAAGAAATACAGGGTGACCCAAAAATCAATTAACCACTGTAAACACTAAAAGCTGTATTATCGAGAACTTGAATTTTTCGCAAAAATATTTCGAAATAATATCCTTTTTGTCCCACACAAATTATAAGGCATGGAAACACTCTCCAGTTGCTTACTTCCTCCCAAAACTTGCCGAATTTTGGCAAAAAATGCCGTTACTCGATTTTCGGGCCACCCATATTATGTTGCAAATTACTTATATAAATAATATAAGAGGAACGATTATATTTAATACAGGAAAATTCCTAAAAGTCTTAAGATAATTCGCAGTCGAACCTGTAAACGGCGGCACTTTCAAGTACGTTTATTTACGAAGTGCGTAAGAAAGCAACCCCCAAACGGCGACCACCTCCGAACGACGGCGATATTTTATGTCTCCGTAGTGGCCGTTGTTCAGAGGTTTTACTATATTTTATTTCGCAGATTTTCGAATTTCTCGACATTAAAAGTATATTTTCTGTACCAAACAATGTTAAAAAATTCGATTTATTAATTATTAACGATGCGGTTTTTTGAAATTATTCCTCAGCTTCCAGAATCACGAGAAATTGTGGTGATTTTAATCATTTATTTACATTTTTTTATAGTTAAGGATCTTAAAATAGGAAGAGATTATCATTTGGGAATATGCAGTGTATATACAATATTGGGCTGTCAAAAAATAAGAAGTAAAGAAAATTTTAGATATGGTCGATGGTCGCCATGACGACGTGATAGCAAAGAGAAGTCGATGGAGGATTTGTCAGTTTTACGGATAGCAATCGTTTTGGTTTGACCGGGGGATGGAAGTAAATTGGATGTCTCGCTCCACGTCTACGAGTTGAAAGTTGAAATCCGTGATTGCAATTGGGTTTTGAAGGAATGCGGTTGGAAACTAATGCAACTTTCTCTCCCTACCCTTTCTCTTCCTCCCTTTTTATTTTTTGTTAGTTGCATTTATAAAGAACATTTTCTGAACTTCTATAAAATAAAAATAAAATAAATTGTAAAAATTAGTTTGTGGTAAGAGTTGGAATTTTTGTTATGTTCTGTTTTATTAATTTGTTAATAGAATTTCTTTCTTATTGATACAATTAACGTATTCTCCTAAATAATTCTGTTAGGTTTAAAAAAAAAAAAATGCTAAAATAAATTTAATAAAAATTAATGAATTTTTGTAATGGAGATTGAATTGTAAAGTGTTCGTATACAATAATTCCACGCTTTACTTTTTATTAAAATTTATTTACTTTTATATTTAATTATCTTTGTACAATTTTATTAACTCTTAATAAATTACGTACAGTTATTTCACTATTTTATTCAAATATTAAGCTTTAAATTTGAGAAAAAAAATCACGAAACGGTGTTTTAGTTTATCAATCGGTGGATCGCGAACTACGTTATTGACTATTACCGCGATTTTCCATTACAATGCAGGAAGTGTTGAAGTAAAAAAAAAAGAAAAGAAAAAGAAAAAAAGATTGAGAAATACTTCCTAAGAAAACATATGACCCAATTGGAAAGCATTTAGATCAGTATCCAATCTTAAATCGTGTCTTAAACACCATCAGATGGATGCGAGACGTCCATCATCGCCTTTTGAGATACGACTTTCTTCATCAGATAAGAGTAATAATGTTTCTATCTTGGTAAGAAATATGATCCTACCGATTTCTAACTCCATTTCAATTAACCTGTGATAAATATCTCACTAAATTACCTTTAGTACGAACTCTATTTAGACGTCATTGGTTATAACACCAAAAGAAAAGAAATTAAGTGAAAGAAACTTTTCGCTCAGGAATCCTTTTTTCTCTTCTTTAAAATTAAATGATGTTTGTTCTTTAATTCTCGTCTCTTCATTTAAAAATAATCAAACTTTTAATACGGCTTTAATTTTAATGCTTGACCTTATTACAGGATCTTTATCATTTTTCGTCCTTATTACAGAAGTCATTTTACTTTTTTTTGTCCTTATAACAGGAGTAACTAGCAGACATGCCCGATGTTGTAACATCGGGTATGTCAGATAGTCACTTTTGATAGGCCCCTAGGTAGTTTGGGCTCCACTTTCTCTTCTTTAAACTAAACTATTAGATTCCTAATAAAAGTTATAACAGTTACCACTGATAGACCCTCTACATTATTATATCTTTAATTTCTGTAGGGGACGGACATCAGACAGATCCATATGCCAATATATATATATGCATTAATCTATACATATATACATACATATATATATGTATAACTATATATGTATAGATTAATGCATATGAAAGCATAAAAAATGTTTAGAAAATACAGTCGACCCCCTATAACGCGGTAGATACGTTCCGCTTTATAAGAATTTCGCGTTGTAGGAATTCTCAAATACGTGAGCCAATCACAGCCCGGCACGTGTGCAGATTATGGCTAGGGCTGTTTGAAAGGCTTTCTTCCATAAAATTATTGATTCCATGTCGATTTTAGACTAATTTGACTGAACATTTCCAAAACACGTATAATTTTTTGAGAATAATCCGTATAAACTATGCTATAAACAAAAAATTGTAGGATTACTTAACAGAGTGTGCGCCGTTCGACGACACCATTGCTTAAGCTTGTTTTCGTCGCGGAGCGGCGCACCAAACGGCGGGCGCATTTTCTGATAAGTTATTTTTCTGCGAAAAATTCGTTGAACCTTGGAGACATCATTAATAGAAATAATTTTTATGGTCGTTGAATAAGAAATGTTTTTTTTCACAAGAAATGTATAAAATTACAGTACTGTATTAGACTTACAGTACCTAATTTAGACCTATATACAGTCGACCCCCCTATAACGTGGGTTCCTATAACGGAAATTCCTATAACGTAGCGAAAAAATTGCGGCAGTATTCGTAAAAAAGGGACTAGTAAAACGTAGTCGCCGACTCGTGTCGCGACAAGATTGGTCGAATCTGGACCAATAGTGGATGAGCAGCCGAACTACTTTCCGCCGTCCAGCGCCACGCTACGGAGAGTTTAGGCGAGTAAGTTGAGTTTACTATCGTCTGTACAGTATGTAAATTAGGTACCGTAAGTCTAACAGCACTGTAATTTTATACATTTCTTGTGAAAGAAACATTTCTTATTCAACGGCCATAAAAATTATTTCTATTAATGATGTCTCCAAAGGTCAACGAATTTTTCGCAGAAAAATAATTTATCAGAAAACGCGGCCGCCGTTTGGTGCGCTGCTCCGCGACAAAAACAAGCGTAAGCAACGGCGTAGTCGAACGGTGCACACTCGGTAAGTAATCCTACAATTTTTTGTTTATAGCATAGTTTATAATGAATTATTCCCAAAAAATTATACGTGTTTTGGAAATGTTGAGTCGAATTAGTCTAGAATCGACTAATTTTATATAAGAAAACCTTTCAAACGTGTGAAGTCCGTAAACTTCACACGTGTCGGGCTGTGATTGGGTCATGTATTTAAGGATTCCTACAACGTAAAATTCTTATAAAGTATAACGTATCTAAGCGTTATAGGGGGGTCTACTGTACTGTACAGACGAGAGTAAACTCAACTTACCCGCCTAAACTCTCAGTAGCGTGTAAGTAGTTCGGCTGCTCGTCCACTATTGATCCAGATTCGACCAATCCTGTCGCGACACGAGTTGGCGATGACGTTTTACCGCATTTTACGAGTCTCTGTTAGCGTCTTTATACGAATACTGTCGCAATTTTTTCGCCGCGATATACGAATCCTCATTATATGAACCCGCGTTATAGGGTGGTCTACTGTATTACGTCAAATTAATTGCTATTCAATTATTAAATCATGTATCGCTTTTGGTGTTGAAAAAATGGATTTACGGTAGTAATTAATTCGTGTGTTGCTATGTCTATTCGTAAGATTCCTTATAAACTAAAATACACGAAGAATTGGAATCTGCACAAGAATTGTGATTTTGTGTTTTACGCGTCATTATACAGAGGTACCTAAACTGAGGAAGATATAGTACTAGTATTGAGCATTACTTTCGGCACCAATAATCGTAGCCAACATTAACACTTGTTACGTTTATAAAGTCGTTTATAATGTTATAATTTGAGCAATAATCGCAAATACAAAGATAATTTCTGCATAAATTCCAGATAGACAAACATACATACAAAATTCTTTCATAAAAAAAATAGGCATGCCTCGTATACAATTACAATATACAGGAATTGTTGGGCTGCAATTTGAAAAAGTTGTAGACCTATAAATTCTCACTGTCGTCAGTCTGTCCGTCCTTAATCTCGAGAAAGGAGTTAGATAGATGACAAGCACGACCCTATTGCTAACAGGAAAAGTATGATGTACAGCAGCAAAACACTACTAATTTGAGGTAGAGAACATATATTTTAAATTAAATAAATTAAAAATATGAATAAAAAATTTGCAGCCCGGCATTGTGACGATGTCACAATAAATAATTACTCGTTACGTATATTTTATTGCTTTGTACAATTTTTATTCACTTAATAAATTTATTATTATAATATTTTATATATAGAATTTTAAACTGCGTAGAGGAAAATAAATTATATTTTGATAAACTTTAGACTTAAAAACATCATTTTTTCATTCGTAAATAATTCAGAAAACTTTGAAAAGCTTTTAGAAAATTCGATTTTTGTTAATTTCTGTCAAAAAATGAAAATACAGCTCTCCCTTAATAGTCCGACAGGTATGGGACCAAAGGAGTGTTGAATTACCAAAAGTGTCCGGATTACCGAAAATAATTACATATTTTGCATTGTTTTGCTAGCAGTAGCTTACAATATTCCCTACTCCAACTGTTCGAACAGAACTGCTCACAGAAATGTGTGTCATCGTGTAAGAATTGGATGGGGAGTTTCACGTTGCGACAAGCTTCTGTGTAAGCAGACACGTAACGGGGACGGGTACCTTGACGGGAGGTGTGTCGGACTACTGAGCATGTCGGATTAAAAAACGTTGGACTATCAAGGGAGAGCTGTATATTAATTTAAAACCATGTTCTGTTTGTATAACTCCTAGCGGATATAAGAATTACTTCAGGAAAATCTTAGCAAAATCTATTCTTGTAGCATCTTTAAAGAATTGCAACTTTACAAGCAACATAACTGCAAATCTGTTCTTGCTTCGTACAAACTGCAATCTGCCCCTAATGCAACGTGCAAATCTGTTCTTGCATTGTATAAACTACAATCTGCTCATTAGGTGACACGTAAACAATGTAAAAAACCAGTGGCGTAGCGTGGGTGTCAGCCGCCCGGGGCGGAGGAAAATTTCGCCCCCCCTTATTTAGGTAATAACAAAAGTTTCTTTATACGTCACTCAATTTAAAAGACTAAAATTCAGTTTCGTCACAGAAGTAATGAAAACTTCCGTGCTAGTGTTGCCATCTTTTTAAAATCGCTGACCCGGACGGCAGGTAAGGTTTGTTCGAACAGAAGTTTCTGACGGAATATCATTTTGCAATGCAAAGAATAATGTGCAGTGCATGCTGGTTCTAAATTAGTTACAATTAGTGATTAGGGAGACTTGGATAGGAGTAACGCAAGTGACCTAGCTCTATTGGATATTGGATGTGTATATATACGAATAAATCGTACAAGCAAAAAAAAGGCCGACAGGTCGCGCATGGTATCCCCCGGGCGGCGAGTCGATTCGTCGACTGTCCGGATGGTAACACTATCCATTTCAATCGGTCCGAATCGTAGGTGAACGAAGATATGAAATAAAATGGTTCAAATTCTTACAAGATACTATTATTTATTATGAAATTTTGCCGCCCCCTAAAAAGTGCGCCCCACTACGCTACGCTACTGTAAAAAACATATATTATTTATAGTTTATAATTATAATTTTGAAATATTTAATTAGAACTTTAAAAAATAAGCGTAACAGTCCAATCAGTAGACAGAGCAAAAAAAATAATAAAATAAACAACTAAAATTTATTTAAACATATCCAGACGATAAAAATAAGCACAATGTAGCCGAATATTTCATTAAAAAGCAACAGGTTCATGCAAAATATGCAAAAGCAGTGGAGAGCTTGGTATAGAAGGCCTCTTTAGCTCTTTAGCGGTCCACTCTTGCATTGTTGTTTTTTAATAGATGAAATACGTAGAATGTTTCTTTATCACTAAAAAGCAGTATTAACCCTTAAGCCCTGGTCACACTATGCGATTTCCAGCCGCGCAGGCGACTGCAACCGCGACGACTGTTCCCGTTAACTAGTAATCCCCTCTCGAAAACCGGCGCGACTGCAACCGCGACTAGAAACAAAAAGTTTACAATCGTCGCGAGTAGAACAACTCGCGACGATTGCAAACGTGCATCCAATTAACAAACACCTTTGTGCCAAGTCATACAGTGACAACATTGAAAATAGTTCATCATCATGGCGGATAGAGGATTAATACTTTTACAGAATCGAGATTGATCGAGCTTATTCAGGCTCACGAATACGTATGGATTTTAATTCTTCGTTTTATCGAAGATTTTATCTTTTCGTGTATTCTCGCCAGCTTTATTAAAATAATCGCCTTTTTTCTTTTATTCATTCCAGAAAAGGAACTGCTTACTATTTTAATAAGAAAAGTGGCTAAAATTCCGTAAATACTCTGAAATAAAACGTAAAATGTTGGCAAACTCACGAAAGTAGTCAAAAACAAGCTACTGTAATTTTATTGGTCTATTATAGGGGCACGTGTTTCCGAGTTGCAATGTCAACGAACAATGTGTGACCACGAGAAGACGCGCGCGACTCGCGCTTGTTGCTGTTGCAGTCGCCTGTGCGGCTAGAAATCTCATAGTGTGACCAGGGCTTTAGTCTAATGTCTTCCTCACATAAGCGAATTAATTTTGGGTAAATTTTATATTCTGTAGAAAGGGTGTTAAGTAACTTTCTTTCCCATCCTGTACATTAAAAAATCAAAACAGAGTTAAGAAATTTGGTTGTCTTTTTATATAATAAAATTTGATAAGAAAAAATAAAGACCCTTTTTAACACAATACAATTTAAATTGTATAACCTGTATTAATAATAATAAATAGGCCTAAAATAATTAACCTGAGTAATACGGAAATTTTTCTAACGAGTAGGCAGAAAAAAATTCTTAGAAACGGCGCTATTTTCTACATTTAATTTTACTATAAGCCAGAATCTGTCCAACACGGAAACGGAAAAATAACATTGGACTTGTAGACAAATAAGTAAAGGTCACGTGAAAGGCGAATACGGACACACAAGCGTATTCGAAAAGTCAGATCTGTTCAAGTCGAATCTGAGTGACGTATAAAGAAACTTTTGTTGACGTCAACTCGGCGGATACGTCATAGCCGGATCTGAGTGACGTGTGTTTCTGATTTTCCCGTGTTTATATAGCTAAGATGACGGAAGCTTTTAAAATATTATCGAAAATCGTTTTCATTTTGCCGACAGTAGTGGACGATAACGATGATGAAATGCTGATGATAAATTGTCTTTTATTTGTTATAATTTTAAAACGTTGTTTTTAAAAACATTTATGATGACAAATATGGTTTATGGAATCATCCGCAATACAATCGTTGTCCACGTAACTTAATAATTTTTGAGTTAGCCATCACTGGATTTTTCTGGATCCGCTATTGACGCATTGATCTCTATTTTTGTGACGTCAATTCAGACAAGTGAAATATGGCTGACTTCTGACTGACGTCATAGACAGATCTCAAGCAATGTCATGATTCGCTTATTTAACTTTTGCTAATACTTTTCAATCAGACAAGTTGAATTTTTTTACTATTAGAATATGCCAAGGGTCTTCGTTAGAATTAACTAGGAGCAGAATCGAATACTTTCAAGAATCGGAATGAGTTCTCGAGAACAAACAACGAATGTAACTTGTATATGTTACATTAGGTGAGTCAAAAATCTCCACACAAAATACAGATCACTTGAAAAGTTGTATGTATGTAATAGGATTGGCGAGAGAAGTTACATTAGTTACACCTTACACGAGAGAAGTTAGTCTTCAGCTCTGAACTAAATATGATCTCGGGCAAGTGTATTTATGACAAAATTTTAATTGTAAATTCTAAAAACATCAATTTATATAATTTCGAGTGCATAAAGAAAGAAAAAACGAATAATATAAACCGAGAATGTCACATTGGAAGGATTAAAGGGGACTGGAGGAACTCCGATTGCTCTATATTCTCCGATTGCGCACGTACAGTACACTCGTGACATCAGACGTATATGAGTTTGCACATGTAAACTCATGTTTACATGTGCATTCAGTTAAATCAATGTTTCTCAACGGGGGCGATATCGCCCCATGTGGGCGTTTTTCCATGTTGAGGAGGCGATTAGTAACAATTTATATTTTGGGGGGCGGAAAACAACTTTCTGGGCGATATACAGTAGTAAAACATTATAATAAGCATAATTAGATATTTTTTCATTATATTGTACAATAATTAAACAAACAACATTATACTAGTCACTAGTCTGTTCAATGCAGTACGAATTTGGCGTTAGCCTTGGCCCTCGGCATCGGAATTTTGAAGTGAAGGGGGCGATACTACGTAACGGTTTCGTTGAAGGGGGCGACGATTCGTTAGAGGTTGAGAAACACTGATCTATTTCCATTATCTTACCTCTTTTTTTTCGTTTATTAAGAAATCCCTTTTCTATACTTTTTGGTTTGTTTTAAGAATATGATCAATAATAGCATCTGTTAATATTGTTGGCCATAAAGCTATATCATTTATTACTTCCATGTATCTATATATATCGAAGCGTTTTTATGGACTATTTCTATCTTCTGCGTTTTAGCAATCACTTTTTTCAGTAGCATTTTAAAGACTGCGGGAGCCTCTTCGGTGCCCTACGCGCCCGCATAGTTCGCTTACCGCTTAATCCACGGTTCAGGTATGCGTAATACACCAAATATGCGTACCACTATAAAGCAAAAAATGATGTCAGAATTTCTACACGCCTTTTACAACCTCGAGACTAAGATTTTATTCGGGAGTTACCGTTTTCAATTTAGTAATTTTAAAAAAAATCCTCGGACAGACTTATTTTTGTTACAAAATGTTACCTTTACAGATTTCTAGCTCTGCACACTATAGAAAAATCTATAAATACAGTTTTGTATATCGTAATAATATTAGTAGTTGCCAGAGAGCTCTACAAAGTAGAGAAAAATCTGTAAATTTGAAAACTATAAACATAAATTTAAATTTCTCAAAAAATAAATTAAAAAATCTCAAAAGTAGCTACTTTTGGCTGATTTGTCTGAAGTCTCCGCTACCTCACTACGTCCCTCTAAAAGTCGCCACAGTTGGGAACACTGGTGAGCAGACATCTAGGCCTAAGTAAGGCGAAATGTAATCGCCAAACCGCGCTGTAGAAAGGCGGAAAAATTTAAAATT
>NW_019384884.1:100185-143322 GCF_000671375.1 Centruroides sculpturatus
AAATGTTTATTTGCGATAAAATTTTAACGTAAACAATACTTAAACTATTTATACATGTGTAGTATTACGATTTAAAATTTGATTTTAAAATTCTATGACACCCCTTTAAGAAAATATTGCTGTATAGACTAATGTATACAAAATTAACAAGAGATCGTGCCGTCATCTATTTTATATTTGGCTCCTAATCTTTCCATATCTGGTTTCGACTTTCGTCCATCTAACTCAACGGTTCCCAACCTTTTTCGGGTGGCGACCCCTTTTTATAAAAGCCAAATGTCCCGCGACCCCGATACAATTGAAAAAGGCATTTTTAATAAGGTAATTAAAAAACAACGAAATTAGTTTTTTTACTATAATTTTATTTTCAGTTGTTTAATAATTTAATGCGATGATTGAAATCGCATGTTATTAACCAGTTTCAAAATTCGCGGGTGAGTTTTTGTTAACGCCAATCTCATGTCATTCTCAACATTTAATTTATTCCTCTCAAATTCTCAACACGTGTTTCAACCAACTGTGACAGAATAGCGTACCTAGATTACACTTATTTTAATTTAAAAAAATATATATGAAATTATTCAAACTTCAAGACACCATTAAAAATAAAAATTGCATTATAGTGAATATTTTTTTTACTTTACGGTATAAATTGGCGACCCCACAGAAAACCCATCGCAACCCATAGGTTGGGAACCCGTGTTCTATATGCTTGTATGGCTTTCAAATATTCTATTTTTTGAACATATAAATCTGAACATAGGACAATATAGTTCCAAAAAATGTTTAATCNACACCACATATGCGTACCACTATAAAGCAAAAAATGATGTCAGAATTTCTACACGCCTTTTACAACCTCGAGACTAAGATTTTATTCGGGAGTTACCGTTTTCAATTTAGTAATTTTAAAAAAAATCCTCGGACAGACTTATTTTTGTTACAAAATGTTACCTTTACAGATTTCTAGCTCTGCACACTATAGAAAAATCTATAAATACAGTTTTGTATATCGTAATAATATTAGTAGTTGCCAGAGAGCTCTACAAAGTAGAGAAAAATCTGTAAATTTGAAAACTATAAACATAAATTTAAATTTCTCAAAAAATAAATTAAAAAATCTCAAAAGTAGCTACTTTTGGCTGATTTGTCTGAAGTCTCCGCTACCTCACTACGTCCCTCTAAAAGTCGCCACAGTTGGGAACACTGGTGAGCAGACATCTAGGCCTAAGTAAGGCGAAATGTAATCGCCAAACCGCGCTGTAGAAAGGCGGAAAAATTTAAAATTTAAAAATATAATTTCTTGTGAACAGCAGTTTGGGCCCCCTTCCAAGTGGCCCCCCTGTGCGGGTGCACCTGTTGCACCTACCTAGTTACGGCTCTGCCATAATACTATCTGCTCCTCTATGTTATGTTTATGTACATTATTTACAACATACTACCGTATACTGTACATTATATTATATTATGCTATATTATATACAGTATATCATATTATTTATCATTTAAGCCTTGGTAGAGGAGATGTCCTAGGGCCATTTAACTTGGAAATGAGTTTTTTTATATTATTGTTTCTTTCAAATTTCATCAAAGTTTCATTTTTTTTTTTTTGGCAAAAGTTAACCAAAAATCTTGGGGAGAGGTGAATTTTAACTGATCGCTATACTTTCCTTTTGTTACATATAACAAATGAAAGTAAAAATGAATTAATTTTTAGATTTAGATTAATAGATATTATGATAAAATACTTAGAATTTCCTACAGAAATATTTGAAAAAAATTCTCCTTTAGCACTTTAATAATGTAAGATGTTTATTTTTCTTTCATTTTCTAAGCATTTCTTTTGTGATATCCTTCTAGAATAATCAAAATTTATCATTTGAAAGAACAATATGTTTTCACTTAGTCTTAAGCCATATCAATTCTTTTTTATTAAGAAAAAAACAAAACAATAAAAAAAATATACATAAAATTTCTGTAATAAATGTACTATTCGAGATATAATATCATAATTATAATTAACTGAAGAATTGATGGTAAGACCTAACTATGATTTTAATTATAATAGTGATTTATTAATGATTATTATTATTTCTTTTATTAGAAAATGGTGAAATCTTTAACTAAATCACTTGAATAATGAATCATTTTGATAAGTTTCACTTATGTTTGGCCATATTAATTTTGCTTTATTCACAGAAGTGATAAAGGTAATAATTTTTATAGGAAAATATTATTTAATCTATAACTATAATCATTAAAAGTTATTCAAAGTGTAATTTATAAGTATAATTATGATTAACTGAAGATTTAATAATTTTATGCATCAATGTAACATTGATTTTATTATAATTAAGGATTTATTATTTAATCTAGGATTAATTATAATAAAAATAATCTTATTAATGGTTAGATTTCTTTATTAAAATTAATTGTTAAATTAAATTATTAATCCATAATTTTAATAATATAATATAATTAAGGATTAATTATGATAAAGAAATCAAATTAATTAATAATAAGATTATTTTTTTATTTAAACAATTTGTATACCTTTTAATTGAGCATTATTTAAACTAATGAGACAATTTTGTTTCTTTTATTTTAAAATTTCAATTTTTAAAAAAGAGATAAATGATTTTTGCTTTTGTTAATATTTAATGTTTTAAATTTTAAAATAAAAATGGCAAACATCTTTATGTCTTTCTAAACTTATTCAAAAAAACACTTTATAGCACTTTATTTATAATTCTCTGTTTACTTTCATTCATTTTCTATGAATATTTAAAATATATAGAATAAATCTCTAATAAATTTAAATGTTTCTAAGAAGAAGCAACTATTTTCCTTCCCCTTAATATGACGACGCCCATCTTCAACGTTTATAAGTAAAACTTCTTCATCATAGCTGATGAAGGGATTATTTCTTTAAATCCTTCATCAACCATCTTGCTTTGATCTTGGCAATAGTGGATTATCATCGTTGATCTAATGAATATTTATCTAATTTTAAAATTAGAATCGTATAATTGCTCCCTTTTCACTTGAATAATTTGATTTTTAAATAGAAACTTCATAAACTATTCTTAAATATATGAAATTTGGCGCTGTCTTAATGCATTTAGCAAATGTAAATTAAAATTTGCTGATTTCGAAATATTCTCTCACAAATTTTCATTTTTGAATTTAATATTTGAATAAGTTACTTGTAAGAGAAAAATAAATACATAAAACATCCAGAGAAGGTGCAGGAATTCTAATGATAAAAATATAAAAAGATTGGATTGGATTGATTTTATAAGGCAATGGAATGGGCGATTTACCAAGGAGGAGGTATCCTTCGGGAGAACTTTTTATGGGTAACTGACACCTATTTAGACATTAGACACATGAAATATGGGTAACTGGTCCCTTATTTAGGTATTAGACAAGTGAAGAAAACCTGAAAAGTTTCACGAAGGCAACTTGTTGGTGAGGAGCAAATAACTACCACTGTTTATTGTTTTTTTTTTTATCCACGTGATCACTGATAGCTAGTACGTAAACATCTAAATAGTAATAGAGAGAGCAGGACGATAAAGTATCCTTTGCAACGATATACTTAAACTGAGACAAACAATACTGAAAAAAATTACAGCAATTACAAAACTAAGAAGAGACGAAGAAAGACCGAAAGAAAATGTAGAGTTGTGAATAAGAGAACATGAAGGAATTGAAACTAAAATTATGATAGTTAACAAAGCAGAATTAAAAGATGTATTTATTGCATTGACCCTATTTAAAATGGGATTAATTAAGAAGAAACAAAAATCACAAATCCTGACGAATATTTAATTAGTTTGTATGATGCATTTTAAAGATAAATTTACAAAATATAATTAGACGAAGGTCCAGTATGATATTTTAAAGTAATTTTTAGAATATTTTTCTCTGACTTCTAAACGTTCTAAAGTTCGAAACGATTTTAGTTTCTTGATATAATTTCTGAAAAATATGATTGACAGTTTGGTAATCAATACAAGAAAGCAGTTTCTTATTGCAAAAAAATCGAAAATTTATTGTGACATGTACACAATACCCGACTGCAATTTTAAATCACATTTTAAAATTAAATTTAGAAATCAATTTTAAAATCGCATTCATTTTAAAAATTACTTGATTTCCGGTCCAGATCGGAAGTTTGTAAGCAGTTAATTGGGACCTCCGACCCCTAAGCTTTCCATATCTCGTCTCAATTTTTATTTAAGTTAACTCCAATATTAAGGTGGTACGAACGGACAGGCGACAGAGGGACGTCAATGAAAATCTATAGAAAATTACAGCCTTAAAACTGAAAAATCAGTAGAATTGTCCACAAATACATGAAAAAAAGGGGGTACAAAAGAAAAGTGAAATTATTCTCAAGAGAAAAAACGTTTTAATAAGAAAACAAAATGTAAGCCTTTTTGAGGTTATTAGAGAATGATTTTCGATGAAATTGTCAAAAGAATGAGTGCTTAAGTAGACTGCAGCTTCTAATGTTTACTATATTGTGACGAAGGGGATGGGAATGTGCAAAATTACTATAAAATGGGTGCCTCATTCTCTGAACAATGTGTAGAAGTCGCTTGAATCCATCTAGAGCAACGGTTCCGAACCTTTTTCGGGTGGCGACCCCTTTTTATAAAAGCCAAATGTCCCGCGACCCCGATACAATTGAAAAAGGCATTTTTAATAAGGTAATTAAAAAACAACGAAATTAGTTTTTTTACTATAATTTTATTTTCAGTTGTTTAATAATTTAATGCGATGGTTGAAATCGCATGTTATTAACCAGTTTCAAAATTCGCGGGTGAGTTTTTGTTAACGCCAATCTCATGTCATTCTCAACATTTAATTTATTCCTCTCAAATTCTCAACACGTGTTTCAACCAACTGTGACAGAATAGCGTACCTAGATTACACTTATTTTAATTTAAAAAAATATATATGAAATTATTCAAACTTCAAGACACCATTAAAAATAAAAATTGCATTATAGTCAATATTTTTTTTAGTTTACTGTATAAGTTGGCGACCCCACAGAAAGCCCATCGCGACCCCCTTCTGGGTCGCGACCCATAGGTTGGGAACCCGTGATCTAGAGCATTAAAAGCATGAAGAAATTCTTTTATCATCGAATTATTGTAATTGACGAAACATAAGCTAGGACCTACGAACCGGAACTGAAACACCAATTGATCGAATGGTACCGCTAATTATCTCCGCGCAAAAGAAACTGCGGCAAGAAACGGGTATGCTGAAAGTTTTAATGACCATCGCATACGATTCCAATGGGTATTTCTATTTGTTTCATTGTGTACCAGACAGTTAACACTTCCTTGAATATCATTTAATAATTCGTCAGAATGGGCCACAGTTGCCTGCAATAGCACCAATTATATTGCACGACAATGCAAGCAGCCATTCTTTGTCACAAGATTGGATATTTTAAGCTGATGGTAGTCGGAGATATTAGAACATCCGCCATACTCACCCGACATGAATCCATGTGACATTGGCCTTTTCCCGAAAATGAAATAAGTTCTTAGATTTAAGCGCTTCTGAGACGTTCATCCTTTTTGCCTTAGGTAATCTATGGGCGCTGTGAAAACTTCGTTATTTGTAGAGCATTAGCTACAGCTTCTGCTGAGCTATTCGGAGAGTTATAACCTGTATACAGTGTAAACTGTGTGAAAGAAAAAATTCTCTGTGTTTAAAGAGATTGGGAAATCCCACCTGATACAGTGTACTTACTGTTCAATAAATTAGAATATTAGCCAATTATTGAATATTAAGTATACTTTGTGTATTTCAATGAAGAAACGATTTAATTGCAATGGGGTGCAAACTGGATCTAGATATTATAAAATAAAATTAATTTAAATTATACACAAAAACTTGCACGTTAATACGTAAAAAGTTGTGTTTGATATCATTAAATGGCTTCAAAATGTTTTCTTATCTCATTTTTATCCATTATTTTATTTTTTTAAAAAAATTAAAATAAAAAAATATAAAATATTCATTGAATATATTTTATTATTTCATACCAGTTTCCAGAGAATTCCTATGATTTTTAATATAATATAGAATGATCGATCATTCTTACAATAGTCAAGACATTTTTTTCTTGTGAACAAATTCTGGACCGTTTAACCTATAAATTTTTTCTGAATATATTGGTAAAATATAAGAATATTCCTATATTTTATATTATATTCTATAGATCAAAGAGAAAAGTCTCTAAATCTTTTAAAATATTATGAATCAATTCAAAAACAATAAATACTTGTTACATTATACTATATAAATTATAAAAATATATTTTAGGATTTATATTTTATTAACTTATTCTTTATTGCATTCTTTAAGAGTGGAGAGAAGCGAGATGGGGTCTATGTCAGTAATAAATATGGAACTCCATCCCTCCTTGAAAGCCATAAAAAATATATGAATAAAATCAATAAAGCAAGTAAAAAATAGTCTTTCTACCATTTTCATGCCATGTTTTTATATAAAAAATTACATTTTTTGTAGTTCTAAAGCAGGATCCGGAGTCAAATGATTTCACTGGATCTTCTCTATTTCTATTTCTTCATTTAAAATCATTGTCTCATCTGTTTTTCACTACTCGATTGTCTCATTGTGGGTCTGGCCAAACCCACGATAGACTTGAAAAAAATGTCCTCTTAGTGTTCACACGGCAGAAAGAGTCCAAAAAAAAAGTATTCGTGTGTTTGATTATCTCTTGTAACTTATATTTCAATTACAGGGTATATCAGAATTACTTAGAAATTATAATTAAAACAAAATTAATATAGAATAATTATTTATAATCTTAAAACGATTAAAAATCGAATACAACATTTTAAATCATCAATTACATGGCAGAACAGTAATGATCCAGGTTCGATTCCTGACCGAATGTTCTTAATACTGTATAGGGCATTTTAGATCAAAATGTGTTATCCGTTTCCCATATTCATGTTGGCTAATCTGGCTGTTTGTGAAGCTTGCCAATAAAGAATAAAATTATAATATATCGCATAATCTCTTATGTGCCATATAAAAACATATCAGAAAAAATTCCTAACCATAGAATTTCCCAGAATAAGAATGGAGCGACGTGCTGGAGTTTAAACGTGTATCATTCCGCCGCCAGAGCTAAGCAGCAGGCTATTTTAGATAATTAAACTTACAAAGTATGACATTATAACTATCTAATTTGTCCACAATGAAGTCCACAATGAAGACAATCGAATGACGAGGGACAGAGCAAATTGAATAAGAATACAGTGGTCTAAGATAGATTTTGTTTAGATTATTTGGTTATTGAAACGCGATACATGGGCGGGATGATCTACCGAGGGGGGATTCCTCCTAAGAGGAATTTCTTTGGAAAACTGGCCCCATTTACGTGCTACAAATATAAATATAAAATGAACAAAAGAAACCCGGAAAATTTTACGTGATCAACCCGTTGGAGAGGCGCAAACCCACGATCAACCATTATTATAAATCGTAGTACCATAATACCAGTGTTCAGTGATTTTATCCACTTGGCCACTGATGGGCTCCAGCATAGTGAAAGTGGAAATAAGTTTAAATTAAAAATATGATAAAAACTATTATTAATTATTATTATTGAGAAATATTGTAAAACTAATTAATTAATTTTAAAAACACTAATTAAAATATCGCAGATTTTCTTACTAAAATAAGAAAAATGACTTTACAACATGTAATGCTAGTTATTATTCTATAAATCAGAAAAATATTTCAGTAAAAAATAAGAAATTCTTTTTCAGATTTCATAATTATTACAACACCAATTTTTCGATATAATGAAAAATAAATAATGCTATTTTTTAGGACACATAAACACGTTTGAATTTAATGGCTGCAACATTTTTTAATGGCAATTAATGTCATAAAATCGATTTGGATCCGAAATTTTTCTGAAATTATTTTCAAATTTGTTAAAGTGCGATGATAAACAGCTGCTCTGACATTTTTGTTATTAGCTAAACTGAAATTTAGAAAAGAATTATTAATATTTTAAATGTATCATATGACTATAAATTACTCGGTAATTATATTGTGTCGTTATTTTTATATTTTGAATACCATTTTCTAGCTTTTCTTTATTGCAATTGGCAATCTTCCTATTAGACTAATGGAAGCCTAAGTTTACGCCGTACTAAATGTCATGTTATTTTAGATTTTAAACATAATTTATGTTGTTGAAAATTTCTTTTTGGAAGTAATACAATTTACTAAACTTCAAAACCAATTAAGAGATTTTTTAAACAATATAAACCATAAACCATGCGATGCTCCAAGAAATAACTGCCCATAAGTGGCCGAGTGGCTAAAACCACTGTGATAGTTGATCCTGGGTCTTGTGCCTTGTCTGGTCGCGTGAAGTTTTTGAGTTTTCTTCATTTTTGTAACACCTAAGCAGGGCCAGTTTTCCCTAGAAAATCCTCCGGGGAGACATCCTTCATCGTCAGATCACCACGTGTCGCGTTGCCATAAACAAACAAATAAACCAAACCAAGAAGTCTTCATAAAATTATGCAGATTTCGGAAAATTTTTATTCCAATTAATTGATTTTATTGTTCTACCAAAATGTCTGCTAATCTTTTATTTCAATTGCTAAAAGACTTGCTAACTTATAAAAAAAAAACCAATTCAAAGATGTTATTGTAGCGGCCAAGGTGATATTAACCAGTTTAATTTATATAAAATATTGAATTTTGTTGAATGTTTTCTCGATTAAATTTAACATATTGTATATGGAGAGATGATAAATAATGCATGTCAAAGATTCTCTCTTCGAAAATAACTTTGAATATTAACGTACTACGCAATGTTTGCCAATCAATATATTAAAATTTGTTTGATGTACTAAATAATTTAAATATTTTTTTAAACATAAAGACGGATTATCGAATAATCTATTGCGTTATTCAGTTAAAACAAATAAGTTTAGAAGGCGAGACCAATACAATAAACTTTCGACTGAGTGTCTCCTAGGAGTTCACCGATTGTCGAAATTAATCGATTGTTTTATCATTTCAAAAATGGCGGAAAGCTTTCCTCAGAAAGTGTTGCCAACTAATAAAATGGTCCAACAAAGTGGAAACAAGAATTGTAACAATCAAAAAGGCCGAGGTTTGACAGTATACATTCGCTAAGTCGAATTGCGTTAACTCGAAACTCGACTTAGTTATATAATATGATCTCGAACCTATTTTTCGCGTGTACCGTTCTTTGGTTGGTTCGCATTCTTCATTTTCTCTTATATTCCTTGTGACTACAGGCGATTAAGATAAACACTACTATTCCATGCCTAACATTACACAGAGCCATTACAACCTCGCGCCGATATCCTTTTACTGATACGATTACCGGCGTTTTGATTGGGAGACAAGGGGGAATCTTGACAGCATATTCATACTGTAAACAATTTTGCAATTATTCTGTGAATATATTTCTGAGGAATGGCTAGATAATGGTAAATTTAGGGGCACAGAAAATTTGAGAAAATCGGAATATTAAACTCGTTAACGCGGAACTCTTTAACTCGAATTTGAAATATCTTACCCTTGAAACTTCGACATAACGAGTGTTTATTGTAAGTAGGATGGCTCAAAAGTCAGTTAACAGAGCTGTATTCTAACATCCTTAACCGACAATAATATTCAAACCGATGTTAACCATTCTTAAAATTACTATTAAAAAACGCATTTCTCGCTTAACTGACCTTTGGACAAATCTGTATATATTTAATATTATCTGTAACTTAGAAAAACTTAAATAAACAAAAATAATGAAATTATACATATATTTTAATTAGAATTTATGATATTTTATGAAATTATTCGTACGGTGAAACCTTTAATAACGGCCACCTTCCAACAACGGTCACTTGTAAACGGCGACCATTTTTTCTTTTAAAGGTTTCTTTTCTAAATGAATACAAAACAACCTCCAGACAAGAGCAATTATTTATGTTTCCATCAATGGACGTTGTTCAGAGGTTTGACTGTATTTATTTCCAATTATTTATTCTTTCCATTATATTGATTTACGCGTTACGTAACGATTGAATTTATAATAAGAAGCAATTTACATGGAAAATACATCGATCGTATTATTCTTATACATTCCATTATACGTGTCCTTACACGCTTGGAATATGTGAATTACACGCTTCTTGTACTCAAGTATGATACTTTACAAAGAAAAATACTTTATAGATATAATTTTTTTTATTTTGTAATTCTAAGAAATTAGAAGTAGATGGATGTTAGATGATCTATCATTAATTTTTTTTAGAAAATTTCGGTAGGACATATCCAGAAACGGAAGAATGGTTTCTTTATGGTTCATAGATCACATTGAAAATACAAGAAGTTAACTTTAGTTTCGGTACGATGGGCCAATACAAAATTTTATAATGATGCCAAATAAATTGAAGAATTGTAAAAGTTTTAAATATAAACTTTTATTTTAAAAAATTAATTTGAAAATAAAAAATATAAAAATACCGTTATATTTAGTAATTAAGCACATGTCTTTTTTTATTAATAAAGAAGTGAAGATAGTGAAGGAAATTAAATTTTTAGGAGTAACATTCACACCTAATCTCTCGTTTGAAAAACACTATAAAAATTCACTAAATAAAGCAAAAATTGCAATAAATAATTTAATTGGTCTATTCTGTAAGGCAAAAATAAAGAACTTACGTACACATTTTCGACTTTTTAATTCGCTTGTGATGAATTCAATGGGCTATGCGGGCCCAGTTTGGAGTATGGATAAATTTAATGACTGAAAAAATACAGAATATATTTATACGTAAGATATTCCAGCTAGAATTTAATATCCCGGGCAGCGCTTTAAGATTAGAAACAAATAGATTCAGATTAAATACTATATTAATAAAAAGATATTTAATGTTTTTACAAAATAATTATTAAGGCAGAAGACATAACAACAAAATTGCTGTTTTTACTATACCACAAATCAAGGAAAACGGACTTAAGACGAAGTTGGATAATTCAGTTATCGAAGTTAGTAAATAAATATGGGTTCTCTATTAAACTGTTTATGGATCGTACACATAATATGGAGCAGTATAGTAAAGAAATAATATACAGAGTTATGGAGCATTCCATTGTTCAAGACATTAAAGATATACGAAAACGGGAAAGCACAAGCTGGTATACAACAATTCTAAATTACCTAGTAAATAACAACTATATAGTGACAAATATAGCTTTTAACATCAAAAAGTTTTTTATACAGATTAGGTTAAATAAAAGTGGAATAATTAAAAATGATAAATATATAGACTACACCCAATGTCCAAATTGTACCAAAACTTTATCTAAAATTCATATTATATGTGAATACTGTAATGAAAAGGATAAAGTACAAAGGCTCCAGATTGGGCCGCTGGCTAACTGTACTAGTGAGATGGAAATGTATGACTTTTGACAGAGCTAATGTTAACACGATTTATGTGTTATATAACTACGTTAAACAATTTATTAAATGATAATTGTAACAAAATATTAATATAATTTTATAGATCAGTGAATAGAATATATCAATGCTGTTAAGATATTATTATATGAGATATTAATATGCGTTTTTTAAAATAAAACGCCCTTGTAACAGGCGAAAGCCTTCTACGTCAAAAAAGATTACTTACTTAAAAAAAAAAAACTGATAAATGCACAAACGAAGTGTGGAAGAAGTTACGGCTGAAGGTATCCATGATTTCTCAACAAGAAGAGCCTATCACTGTAACATTAGGTTGACCAAACTCAACCTAATTAATATAGCAGGACTAGGAGATATAGACAAGCAAGATATTGAGGAGTTACTTTTCTGGTGAGATCCTTACCAACGACAACCTTCGAGAACTGGCAGAAGGAATTCGTGTAGAACTGGAATATAGAGATTGTGAAAATGAAGAACCCAATGAATTTTTCTACAGATTTCCTTAGTAAACATATGGTAACGATAACTGAAATCATTGATCAAATTGTAGCGAATGATCCAGATTTTGAAAGGAGTGCAAAAGCAAGATGAGGCATTTTGGATGCGATCTTATGCTACCGACATTTGCTTAAGGAAAGAAAAAAGCAACAAATGAAACTTCACAACTTAATTGCAAAAAAAAAAAAACAATAATTTCAGAAGTCAGGGCCTTCATCACAAAAAATGAACTTTATGTTTCTGTGTGCATATGTTTGTGTGTTATTTTTATATTAATTTGTATAATATATGTTAAATAACTTAAAATTAAAGTAAACTTTGTTTATTTTTGGTCGTGTGTTCCACTATCCCTATTTACTCTATGTTAAAATGACCTCGTTTAATGCTGTTTCGTTTAGCACTTTGTTGTCTAGGAACGCATCCCCTGCATTAAGCGGGGTCTTACTGTATGTCATAATCCAGATAACATAGGCACAGATAATTTCATTGTTTTCACACCTTGTAGAATTAATGCATTGTCACAGTAGATTAATTGCTTATAACATTTTAGAGATTATGTGGAAAAGTAATTTGTGCCAAATCATATTACTGGTTTATTCCTATANCAGTTCTATAGTAAGGTAACATTCCAATAGACAATATGCAAAGCTTTTTTTTCAGTTTACAGCAGTATTTATTACACAAAATTTAAGTAAAGCTTAACATGCCGATCTTGCCCCGGTCTCCCCTATGTTTTTCTTTTGGAAAACTAACCGAAACATCATAAAAATATGCCGACGGTAATTGATAATAACTATAGTTAACTGATTTCTGAACCACTCTATATTTTTACTTTCCCGGCTGTTACCTATATATATCATATCTTGTGTAGAGTAGGAGGACTTAATAAAGATTTTACTTGACATTAGAATTTCTAACTTTCTATAAAACTTAATATCTACTCTCAAAATTAAGTTTCTTGCCCTTTTACAATAATTTAATAATATAAAAAGTTTTTACAATAAAATATCATAACAGATGACGCTATATGCAATTTTAAATTATTTTGCTGGGAATGTTATGCAACTCCTTGCTAATTTCTTAAATTATATTTTATTTTTATGTTGACATTTAATTAATTAAAGATTTCATAAACTGTATCGATTTTATGAAGTATGTATATAGTATCTAACTATACAGTAAACACTCGATTAACCAGAAATGGTATTAATCGGGATACGAAAAATATTTACGGATGAGTCATTAAGTCAATCATATTTTACTTTATGATTCATTCGCTTTTGCAGGCTGTCACATAGCCTGCGAAGGCGAAAGGAGGGAATGGCAAGTGTGTGGGCTTATTATACTACATTTACACCCCGAAATTTAAAATCACAATTTTAAACGCGACTGCACGCTACTTCATAGGCATTAAAATCACCCATGTATGACCAAATACGGCATTTTTTTCTTATTTGGTCAGTCCTCTTTCGAAACAAACAGATTCTAAAAGCCGTCCAAATTCCACCCAAATTATCTGTCGTTATCAATTACCACTTTATCTATTCCTATTAATGGAAAGATTAAATTCGGGATGGAATCAACAAAATCATTACGTTGTATAAATTATGATTCACTTAACTCCAACTATTAACGTAAAACTGTAGCTTTTTAAAATCGAAATCGATTTATAAAATTTAAAATTGATACGCAACGTTACAAAATATTCCTTTCATATTAAGATAAATTTCGGAACCAGAACTGTTCAGCCATCTTGTTCCTTCACTAATATATGGAAGTCTTATTCAAAGGGTTAATGCCCATGAAGTAGCGTGCAGTCGCCTTTAAAATTGCGATTTTAATGCCCATGAAGTAGCGTTTAGCAACCTTTAAAATTGGAAAACATGAACGATTGAATGACGTAATTAACAAAGTATGCCTTAAATATAATTTAAAATATTAGCCAAATTTACACTTAAGACATTTGCGTTTCTCAATTTTAAAGACGATTGTACGCAATTTAATAGGCACTAAAATGGCCATTTTTGTTTTGATTTAAGCAACGCCATCTATAGTTCTTTTTCTGAGTCAAATATGCAAACTCGACACTTCAATTAACGTCTTGTAAATGTAGCATTAGGAGTAGTTTACGTGATGTAGTTGTATTCGTTGTTTTCTTCGTGTTTCGTTCAAAAATTTACTCGTTCCTCTTACAGGATTTAAACGATACCGGAATAACCGGGATAATATGTTCCCCACTTCGTCTCGGATAAACGAGAGTTTACTACATAACTATTTTATTATTTAAAATTTGTATGAGACGGTTATCAGAGCAATTACATTATCGAATTCATTATCACATACACGAAAGGAACGCACGTTAGTATATCTCATTAATTACTCAACACTGAGCTTGGACTGATAACAATTATCTTCATTTGTAAATTTATAAATGTATTTAATCCCACCTAAAATGTCTCCGAGATTAATCAATTAATTAATTCTTGGTTAAATTAAACTTTTTATATATACGATATTATACCTAACGGGTTTTTATTGCTGATATGCAAAGAAGTGAAGAGAAACTCTTGAATTCTCAGCTTATAAAAACTTACTTAACATGAAAATTAACACGTCTATTAAAAATTTTCTTTGATTTAGGATGTAAATTACTTGTTATTTACATTCTGTTATTTATACATACAAAAAAATCCAGCAAAAAGTTGCGTAACTTTCTTGGCAAAACAAGTTAAAATTGCGTGCGGCGCCACTTGTTATGATATTTTATTTAAAAACTTTTATATTATTAATTTATTATAAAATGGCTTAATTTTCAGGGTAGAGATGAGTTCTACAAAAAAAATTGTAAATCCTAATAACGAGTAAAATCTTAAAGTACGACTCCTCTCGAGATCTGATATGTGGCCCCCACTTCCTGGACTTTTAATCATCAAATATTTAACAGCACTAATCCCCCTAATACACGAACCTCCCTGTAAAATTTCAGAAATTTTCGACAGAAAGAACAAGAGTTATTAAGCTTCAAATTAGGTGAACAATATCGTGTTTTCCCTCATACACATATACTAAGATCCATACATACAGAATTAACCCTCAATGTTTTTGGCATATTTCAACGTTCTAAGTCCAAAAATATAAATTTTTGGACTCAGGTGACCTTCAGGGAGATGGTGACTACAATCTTCAGGGAGTCATTTTTGACTGATACTTTCCCTCTATTACACATACTGTAACATGAGGGAAGGTAAAAATCAATGGCAAAGATTAATTTATATAAGTTATATATATAAAACATTTTGAATTAAATGTAATAAATTAAAACGAGGTTTAAAATTAAAATGATGTAAGTTAATATATATAGGCTACATTATTTAAAGTAATTGTGTGCAATATTAATGTGTATAATTAATTTAAATGTTGATATAAATGCTTGAGATATGAAATGTTCATTTCACCTTTATGATCCAAATGCGGTTTTGATTTAATGTATTTTATATTTTTTTACTTTGAGTTTAATTTAAAAATTTTAATTTGTTCTAAATATAATTAAAAAATATTTAATGTTGTTTTAAGATTTAGACAAATAAATGCCCATTAATTTAGAAGAATAGGTTTTGCCTTAAGAAGTAAGTACAAGGAAAATTTCTATATTATTCTGAAATTAATATAGAAATTTTCTTTGTACTTACCTCTTAAGGTGCTTATAATATACAGGATGGTCCAAAAGTCAGTCAACTACTATAAAGATCTAAATAACTGTATTATTCAAATAATTTATTACCTAGAAACTTTACAAGAATTATATGATACACAAATTACAACGCATTGATTCCTTCACAGATTGCCGACTCTTACAAATTTAAACATAGTTAACCAACTTTTGGGCTGTGTAGAAAATATTCGATATTTAATAGACAAAAATACAGAAAATTTTTTTAATTAGAAATTAAAATGCTTAATTTTATTATAAACTTCCATTGTATACACAAATGCAGAATTCACAGAAAGTACAGTACATAATAAAAAGAGCGCGCGCACACACATATGTTTTCCATTATACAGTTTATTGGGCTGTAATTTTCAAAAATTGCAGACCTATAAATTCCCACTGGCACTGTCTGTTTGTCTGTTGTCTGTCCTTCCTCAATCTCGAGAATGGGGTTTGATAGATGACCGGCATGACTCAATTGTTGACAGGAAAAGTATGATGTACAGGGGCAAGACACTACTAAAATTGAGAGCATTGTGACGATGTCACAATAAATAATTGCTCTTTGTCTATGAATTCTCATTCTTGATACGTGCTGATTACTGTATCTGATAATTCGGTACAACATAAAATTGCTTTAAATATCAGAATGATAACTGAAAGGAGAATAAATAACTAAAGAAAAATAAAGCATTATATAATAATATATTATCTTGTGAATATGTATAGAAATTTTTTTTATATCTTTATCTATTTGATTTTTATTCCTTTACAAAAGAAATTTTATTATAAATCGATTTTTTTTTTTTTGGTGAAATATTCAGAACAGTCGTGCTACATATGCCGTCTTTCAGAACTATTGATTCTGCCCTAAAAAACATTAATAAAGGATATAATGTTATAGTTTAAACTAATTAGAAAGTTCCAGTAGGAATTATGAACTAAAATAATTATTTTAATTCATTTTATTCTATTCTATTGATCTTTAAACCAAGTATCTGTCTAGCCATCATATTAGATCTTCATCCTGCTAAGTGGATAGGATCTCGTAGACTGAAACATATACTTTAAATTCTCGTCCCTTGAGAAAATATAGGTTACACCAAATCTTTATCATGGTTAATGGCCACTATATATCATATCTAGTCACTAGCTACGATGAAGATTTAAAGTATATATTTAATATAAAAATATAAAAATAATTTTATATTTATTACAAAAATTTATTCGCAAATTGTATGGTTTACATTATAAAAAAGCTGGCAACATTTTTGCTGAACTTTCCCGGCATTCTTTATTTGTTTTCATTCCTAATACAGTGAAACTTGTGTAAACCGGAATCGTATGCGTACTGAATTTTTTCCGGGTTTGGCAGGTTTGCGTTTTGAACAGGTTTTTAACGTTAAAAATCACTCCGTCCCGAAGAATTTTTCACTTAGGTAGATTTCCGTTTTATTCGGGTTCCGTTTCAAATAGATTTTACTGAAATCGATACCATTATCTTTAAGTCTACAGATTGGTTCGGGAGATATTAAGACGATAGGGCCGTATCTCACGAACCAATGATTCGATTTTCATGAAAATTTCTCCAAACATTCCCACCTAATACATAAATCTTCATGCAAAATTTCAGCAATTTTTGACTAAAGACACAGAAATTATTAAACTTCAAACTGGGTGAAAAAAATCGTGCCCCCCCAAACATTAACATTCTCCAAACAATTAAAAAAAACCCTAAATTTTTTGGATTTCAAGTTCCCCCGATTTCAAAAATGTAAGAATTCTGGAAAGAATCATGTTTTTTTTTTACAGATCTCCATACTTTTCCGCTCTTATGTAACAGTCTGAAAAATAATAAGTAAACAAATGGCATGAAGATAAATGGTTTGCAAATAGAATTATTTATAAATTGATAAAATATAAAATTTGTTCTTTGTGTCAACAACTAACGCCAAAACATGGCAATAATTGTTAATATAAAGTATGAAGGTTATTAGTGAAATGCATCAAGAGTGGGAATTTATTAGATTGCTTGTATGATGCTGGAAGATGTTGCAGTCGTACGATAAGTGATGCGTTAAACTAGTTTATTATTGATGTTGATTATGTCACGTGTTTGATATTTCTTGTTTATTTAACATTGCGTACATTCGAATATTTATCTAAGAGACAGAACATTTCGCTAAAGTGGAAATGAATTAAATGTTTAACCATTAATTAGAAATCATGTTAACATTCTGAGGAATCTGCAGAACAATAAGAATTGGAAGGTGATCAAAAATATAATTAATTAATTTAATTAGAAATTATTTTAAACAGTAAGTTGCGAATAAATAGAGTAGTGTATCAAGTTGTGTGCTGTCAATCACTCGTGAGTAAAGATATTGGAAGAGAATGAATTAGGCTGATGATTGGCAGGAACGTGACCAGAGGCCCTCAAAGTAACGTATGAAATTACATTTGATGATTTTAGTAAGTCTACATGTCAATATAGCAGAAATCACGTTACAGAGTGTAATATGTAGCACTTGTTGATTGTGTAAATATAAACCGGATTATAAATAGAGCGACTGCCAGTAGTATACTAAACAAAACAATATTATTGTTGAAAATAAAGTCAAATAATTCATTTTAAAAATTACATACTTCTTAATTCAGTAAAAAATTATACTGATTTTAAATATATTTATTAGAATCAATATAAAAAAATGTACATTTGTATCAATTAAAGCGATGGAGCCAAGCTTTTCAATGGGTTTCTACCTAAAGACCTATAGATTCCCACTGTTGGCTGTCGGTCCGTCCGTTCTTTCTTAATCTCGAAAACAGAGTTATATAGATGAGATTCGAGACCAGATATGGAAAGCTTAGGGGCAGGAGGCTCTGTTAATTGTATATAAATTTCCGGTTTAGACCGGAAGTTACGTTATTTCAATTTAAAAATTTTCTCCTGAACAGTTAGATAGATGACTGGCATGATTCAATTGTTAACAGGAAAAGTATGATTTACAGGGGCAAAACACTACTAAAATTGAGAGCATTGTGACGATGACACAATAAATAATTGCTCGTTAGTATTTAAATTTGCTGTTTCTAATTATGGGATTGTCTGCTTTGATACGGAAGTGTCATTTCTTCTACTGTCGAGAATTTTTGCCTTTCCTTGCGTAGGATTTGTGTTTATATTTTCTTCCCCCCGCCACAATGCAAACGTTGGATACTCACGTCCTGTGTTTCGGTTCCTTCTCCTTATTTAATAATTCATTCCTGCTGCTTCCTTCCTTTCCCATCCATCCTAAATTTCTGAATATCCTTTTGTCGTTCTTTAATAGCAATATATTAATTAGCCCAATTAAAAAATGAAAAAAACCTTTTTTTTCATATTTACATTTTAAAATCTTTAATACAAATATTTTAATTTTTTATAAAAATAGATAAACTTTTCAGGCGTATTTATTTAATCGTCAAGAAGACGAATTTATGTTTAAACAGTTGATAAAGGAAAATAATTATTCACTTAATTAAATAATAGTTAGAGTCATTAACATGAAAATTTTATATTTGATAAAAGAGGAATTCCCGAAATCAAACAATAAGCAGTAACAATTCATGTAGTAGAAAGCAAACAGAATCTAATTGCCTTGTTTGACTACAAGTTAACTTAATGAGGTTTCATTAATTTAACTTCTCATTTATATCAATTATAAACACCACATATTTGTATCTGGTAATTGTTTCTCTTCGCTTTCTACTTATCAATAATTTCTCCTACACGTGTACGAGGAATTTCATAAACTATTGTTCTTTATTTTAATTAAAGATTTTCTTAAAAAAAATATGTATATCTTATTTAATATATCAATAATGTACCTGTATAATTACAGTTAAATAGATCTAAATTTAGACGATTTTAAAGAATATTTAAATTAATAATAATTTTCATTCTCATTTATATATTTAAATAGAATTAATTGACCTTTCGTTGATTTGTTAAACATTAAAAAAAATACTGGAAATGAAAAGTAATTGTTAATTATAACTACAGTATAAACAATTTTTTCTAGAATATAATTTATTACTATAATAATAAATATAGTAATAAATTATTTATTATTATTTATACAGTATTAATTTANCAGTCACCTCTATTCAGATGATACCAATAATATGCTGCTTTACATTACCCCTTTAATTTCACCATATTTTTTTTATAATGTCTATGTAGCAATCTAATTAATATTTTTATTTTTTTGGGCTTCATTCTCAAATTTTAGACCTGTCAATTCCCACTGTCATCTGTCTGTGTATCTTTCTGTCTGATTTTACTTAATCTCGAAAATGAAATTAGATAGATAAAAGTCACGACAGATGTGAAAAGCTTAGGGGTAGGAGGCCACTATTAACTATATAAGAACTTCCGGGCTAAATCGAAAGTCAGGTGATTGCAATTCAGAAATTTTCCCCAGAAGGGAGTTTGTTAGATGATTATTATGTCTCTGTTGTTATCAGGAAAAGTATGATGTACAGGGACAAGACACTGATAAAATCAAGAGCGTATAATTTAAATTAAAAAACAATTAATTAAAAATATGGATAGACTGTTGAAACGTGAGTATTGTTTTTAAATAACAGGCGCAGTTCGAGAGATTAGAGAGGAAGTTACTATTTAACTTTTTATATAAGATCAGTAACAAACTGCTTATCTATACTAACAAGACAATATTTTGAACATGACATTAATATTATATTATGCACATTCACAAATTCCACGTGAATCCCAATACATGTATTATTGTTATAGTACTTAGTATGTATACTAATTCGATAGAAGCGGGATGAAGTACAGTACAGACAACTCGGGAATATGTGACTATACCCCACTACATTAAAGATAAATGGGACTCGAAAGTATTGTCGATCTATTCTCATATTGGGCTGCAATTTACAAATTACAGACATATGCATTCCCACTGTCGCGACAGTAGGAATTTATAGGTCTGTAATTTGAAGGACACGTGTAACAATGGACAGCAACGTGTCCATCTGTCCTTCGTTAATCTCTAGAACAGAGTTAGTTAGATAATCGGCACGACTTGATTGTTATCAGGAGAAATATGATGGACAGGGACAAGACACCACTAAAATTCAGATCAGATTTGGGACGGTTAAGTGTAATATTATTTTTGTATTTAAATATTTCATATGAAGTTATATCAAAAGGAAGCCAGCAGATCCATTTTTTCGAGCCTCCTATTTTTGGGGCCTCAAAAACACTTGTTGCAAATTACTTCATTCAATTTCTTGTGTATTAAGAGGAAGCTCCTTTATTTTTGTCGAATTTTGTTATTTAAAAAATATAATAAAATTTTCAAATGCTGTTTATTAGTATTATTTTTAATATATTTGGCTGCAATAAGATATGGCACGACTTTCTCTGATTTCTGAAAAGTCGTTTGTATCATAATGTATTTATGATGCAAATGGCCTTTGTACACGTTACGAATCTCGGGCCTTAGAAAGCACAACAATGGAGGTCCCAGAGTGCACATATGGCATACACAGAGTTACTTGAGTGTTTGTATGCCATACAAAATTTATAGACAACTGGTTCAAATTTAGAAGCTTATAATAACAAATGTTATATTATAAATGTGTTTCTCATAAATATATCTAACTATACAGCACTATATAATTAAAATATTTTAGCTTATTCTAATTCCAAAACACTATAAAAACAACGAAAATATTAAATCAAAATCCGTACTACAACCGTACTACAGACAATCGTCAATTACTGTGACGTCATCAAAGGCCGTTGTACTTTAAAATTGACTCAAAAGATGGAAGACATAGCAATTAATATATTTTAAAACAGATCTGGTGCGAATTCGGTGATGGATTTTCGTCTGTTTTCCTCTATATATTGTAGAAGACAACGTAATAATACCTATTGCCATACTTATAAACGCTTGAGGGCGCTGCGACTTCATAAAATGGCTACTGCGCTATTGGAAGGAAAAGTTAATCATACTTTACTATCTAATACAATGGTGTGTACAGTAGAACCTCGAAAACTCGGCCTAATGTGGACCGAAGGGTGGCCGAGTTTGTGAAAATGCCGGGTTATCGGGAATGGGGTTAAAAAAAATAAGTACGAGTGTTTCCTCAGAAAATACTGTACTGTACTTGTATGTATTGTTTACTTGAGAATATAACAGAGAATAAACTGCCCAAATACCCTTAAACAAAGGAAAAGTACGTCCTTTATGAAGGCATAGAGCCTTTACTACATGAAAATGAAAATTAATGAATACACTGTGTACAGTAATTTACCTGATAAGACAGACCTCAGAAAAATACTTTATGAGAGCTTTTATACTTTTATAAAGCTGTCTATAATGAAAATTAATTAACTAAGGATTTTTTTGCCCTGCCAGGGTGTGGCCGAGTTATCCGGAGTGCTGGGTTATCGAGAGCCGAGTTTTCGAGGTTCTACTGTATCAGGTCTGGTGTATACTAATTATAGTTGTTAACCAAGATATTTTATAGAATGAAACAATAATTGTTGTTGTGAAAGTGTAGAAAGAATCGAACGAAACTTTCGAAATCAAAACCATCACATCTATAAATATAGTGTATGTGTATCTATTTATATAATCTGATATATATACCAGGAAGGGATATTTTTTTGCCGATTCTTAACACTCGAATTCGTTCCATTTGTTACATTTATAAACTTCTCATAACAGTCAATGGTTTTTCAGGTGAAAAGAAGAGGAAACTTATATCAAGTTCCCGTGTGAGTTTAGAATTACAATTTGGAGTGCAACAGAAACTTTTGCCTTTTCTACACAACTCGTCTTGATATTTTTCAGTTAAAACGACATAACATTATAAAAATTTAACGGAGTCGTTTCCTTTTTAAAAGCTTGTTAAAATAATTAACTAATTATATCTTTTAATTATAACTGGAAACATTGTACATGAAAAGTGCCCGATGTTTTTCAGTAAATTTGTGTGTAAAGAAGGATCCAAACTATTGTTAATGAGTCAATTTAGCATTTTTTGACTGACAGACGAGTTTCTCATTGCTTGTGTCACACGTTTCCTATAGTTTGCGGATGCGAGACTATAGGATGTGCCACGGATTTTTAAATTAGAAAGTGCCAAGAAATGTTAAAGAGGAACAGATGCCATTTGTCTTTTTCGTTTGCATTTTCTCTTGTTGCATCATCAAGACTTTTAATCTCGAAATGCACCCTTGATCCGTTGACTTCCAGTTCCGGTGGGCCTTTTATATGGTTGCAGATTTACGTCAATTCCTTTGTCGTAAGCAAATGCATATCTTATTTTAAAAGATAAGACACGTGCCCTACTCTTTGATGTTAAAGGATTTTCTTTTACAATATTGCTTGCTCCAGTAATAATACATTTTCATCTTTTTTTTCCAAATTTCTAGAGGATATCCTTTTTTTAAAGGCAACCGATAATCTCCTAGTCCAGTAGAGTAAATGGAAATGGCTTGTGAAATATCTTTCATTGACGAAACTGGTTGTACAGTACGTCAGAATTTTGCAAATTTTACTTTCCCGGCTGAATAATGTAGGATAATAGGTCAAATTTTTAATCCTCTCCCCCCTTGTTTGAGTTTTCTTCACATTTAGACACTCTGGGAGACCAAAACTGCAAAAACAAACCCTTAAAAAATTCTGTGTGTGTGTGTGTGTGTGTTTTGGAGACTATTTCGCCTTATATCTCAGGACTGGATGAACAAAAATTTTTGAAAGTTGGCAGGTTTATTTCTACATATGAGAAATTGATACTATTAAAATTTGGTAGTTAAAAGTCCAGGAGGTAGAGAGATAGAGGAGGATATCTGTCATAACTCGAGTGAGATCTGACAGAAAGTTTTACTCTTATTGGCATTTATGATTTAAAATAAAACACTTATCTCTACCTTCAAAAACAAGCCTTTTGTTTTTTTTTATAATAACTAATAACATAAAAATTATTTTAAAATACAATCTCGTAACAGATGGCACTTACATAACTTTAGGTTTTTAGATTATTAGTGCCGAATAAGTCGTGCATTATTAATCTGTCCTGGACTAACCTAATCAAACCTATCACATTTCCTTTAATTGGAGACACAAAGACTTTTAAATCTCGAACAATTTCGCATAAAATTTGTTGTCGGAACGAAAAATCTAATGCTGAAAATGCCTACAATCCACAGTTTGGCAACGACGGAATCATTCGGAAATACGAGAAATTTAATATTTTGAAAGCTGTTACTTTGATTGTCGCTATTAAGCTAATCGCAGCAAACAGCGTATTGAATTAAATTTGAATTAAAAGAAAAATTTCCGAAAAATAAGATCTTCAGAACAATGGCGGCTTATATTTTCTCGATGACGCATGCTCGATACTACATCTTGTAATTTTCGTATCAGGGAACATTGGTTACATATACGAAAACTTATGTAATGTGTGCCATCTGAGAATTCTCAAGTGGCATAAATAAGGAGCGGAAAATCAGAAATTCATTCGGAGGCCTGTTGGAATTGAAAGGTCTTGAGTTTTTTCTTCTCTTGTGGATGGAATGTTCTTTTGTAAACGTATACGTATATGAAAACATAGAGCTTATATACATATAATTTTTATTACGGTGAAACTTGTATAAACCGGACTCCTATGGTACTGAATATTTTATCCGGTTGGACAGATTTTACCGTAAAAGTAACTCTATTTTTAATTTTAATTTTCGGTAATTATATTATTTTAAATGCTACTAAATTATTTCACATTTTCTACATTTAATTCTTGCTTTTTACACGAATTAAAGGGATATATATTTTTTTATTTTCTTTTAAATACAGTAGAGTGTCGTTTATCCGAAGGTCGGTTATCCGAAACGTCGGTTATCCGAAAGAATTCCAGTTGGCAAATTTAAATTTTCGCTAGTGCTGTGGCGCTGCAATCTTTGGCTATGTCTTGGGCTACTCAAATATTTTACGTTTTTGATACTAAATTAACTTCTGAAGTATAATTTTTTATTGTTTTTATATTTTTCAATATATTTATTTTGTTCGTACAAAATAAAGAAATAATTTTTAACGATACAATAGCCACGATTATTATTTTAAAAAGTTCACGTTAGGCTTAACATCGACGAAAATTCAACGCAAAGCGACATGCAACGGAGAACAATTTTAGGATGAGATAGGTTAATATATTTTTTCGTACTTAATCGGTTATCCGAAAAATAAGTTATCCGAACAACCCCAGTCCCCAATTGATTCAGATAAACGACGCTCTACTGTATATTTATCTTTTTTATTTAAATTAATTCGAATAATACTGATGATTAGTATTTTTTTCTGAAATAATAAAAATTCTATAAATAAACTACATCTGAAATTATATAAATAATTTTAATTTATTATAAATCAAAACTTACAAAAGGTTTCTCATGAGTATCAAGAAAACTTTTTTGTAGGATGGCCGAGGTGACTAGATGAGCAACAACACCAACACTAGCACGCTATGAGGGAGTTCGCGTTTGGTACGACTGAGAAACTGTCGCTAGTAAGTTGACCCTCATACAACAGGCTCATTGTGGGCCTGTTGTATGAGTATTATTACATACAGCATGATAGCACGAGGGCCTGGTATATCGTTATGAGAACACATGGCGTGACGAGCACGGTTAAAAAGACTCTTAATGCCCTAAGGACGGAAAGAAGAATAAAAAAACGAATGAGTTGAGTTATAAGTCATAGGGCTCGTATCCGAGGATTGAAGAGTAACGAGTGATAGAACCTATATCCGAAAGTTGAAGAGCAATAAATGATAGGAAATGTATCCGAGACAGATCACACATAAAGATTTCCGAATTATCTGACCAGGACTCGAATCCGGACTCTTCAGAAAGTCAAGCTGAACTGTTTTACAATAGACATGATTTAAATTGTTTCTTACGAAAACATAACACTTAATTTTAATTATTTTTAAATAATGTTTTAGTGTAGGAACCATTTTTACAGTGTGTCCCAAAACGTAGCTAATATATATGTTTTTATTTTTTATTTTTTAATATTAAGTATTTCTTAACAATGAGAGTGGTTATTACTATTTATTTATAGCATGGTACAATGTTATATAATTGTTTTTACAATCTTTGATAGTTATATAAAGTGTTAAATACAAAATAGTTATTTTGTGATATCCCGAAAATATACATAAATTTAAAATTTGAGCGATAGTTCATAACATAAATTAATGAAAATTGTTTTAATATGAAATAGAACTGCCATCATGTTTCAAAAATGCAATTAGACACTGATTTAATTAAATTTTGTAAGGTTTCTGGATCCATTTAAAACCAGCACTCAATAATTTCTTGTTTAAGCTCTGAAACCGTTGTAAAATGCCTATTATTAGCATAAATTTTTCAAGCAAGAATGCCCCACAATTTTTCAATAGGATTAATTTCCGGGCCTCTTGCCTGCCACTTCATATCTTGAATATTATGGTCTTCGAATTACTTAGTTGTTGAGCGTAAACAACGAATACTGGCATTGTCTTGTTGAAAAATCCAATCAGGTCCTCCAATTTCTTCTCCAATAGTTAATAAATTATTTTCTAAAACTTCTTGATAACTTTTATATGTCTTTAGATGATTTTAGATCAGTTAAAATCACTAAATTTGATAAACTATTAAACCCAAAGCAGCCCACACCATAAAAGAACCACCATCCAGTTTCCTGCTGAAAAACTGCACTTCTTTCCTAATATCATGTCAGTAATTATGCCATACAAATTAAATTTATTTTCATCATTGATAAGGACAGAGCTGTTGGTCATTCCACAGCATGTAATCTTTAGCCCACTGAATTCTTGTCAATTTGTGTCATTTTGTTAGTGATTTTTTTTTCATCAAGGCATCAAATTTCATATATGGAGCTGCTGAAATCCTTCGAAAAACAGTGCTTTTTGATATTTTTAATCCACTTTTATACAAAATTTGAGGAATTGATTTATCCTGTTGTGATGCAATACGCACAATTCAATTATCATCCATTTGAGATATGATTTTGGGCTTTCCTGATAGTCGTTTAGAAGGTATTTGTGATGATTTTTCCAAAATTTTATAAATTCATAAGTAGATCTGTTCATTAAAACAGCAATTTCCTTGATACTACAGCGTTTTGTTTTTAATTTCCATATTTATGCAATTTCTTCCAGCAAAACTTTAAATCTAATTCATTTTTACGTTCAATTATACGTTTAAATACAAGATTTTATTCCCCATATTTTATAGAAATTAAAAAAAAAAATTTTTTTCTTCCATATGAAAATATAACTTAACTGCAATTTAAAAATTAATTTTATATTAAAAAATATCAGTAAAAGTAATGAACAATTCGAAAAATAAATTATATCATGAAAAATGTATAAAATAAATAAATTAATTAAACTTTGTTAAACCTTCGCCACGAGGCATTTAAAACTTTATTTACTTTAGAATAAATTTAATTAAGCTATGGGTAGCCCAAAAATCTGTTAACCGATGTCTTCAGATATTTTATTTTTTCAATTTATTCTGTAAAAGGAAGACAATACGCTGTTTTAAACTCAATTTACCAAATGTTCATATTCGTAAGTGTACAGTAACGGTTGACTGATTTTTGGGCCACCCTGTATTTATAGAATATTTAATAATAATAAACAAATTAATTAATATTTAATATTTCGACCTTATTTTAAANTATATATAAGCGTAAAACTGCAGTTAAAGGCCTCAGATTTATATATAGACTAAGCTAAAGCTTACTTGTTAGAGTCTCACGCTTATAATTTTTTTTTTTTTATTTATTAAATATTAAAGAGAGATATATTTTTATACGTAAACACATATACAATTACACACAGACACACACATACATGCACACGTATAAGTCAAACAAAGTTAAAAATCATAATACAGTAGAACCTCTAAACGGGTCAGGTTTCGATAACGTCGAACAAAAATGCATATAAAATAACATCTAGAGAACGGCCATCTTTATATACGTTTCCATCAGTGGTCGTCGTTTAAAGGTTTGTTTGGACAGACATTTGATGATAATTTCCATATTAAAAATTACAGAAAGTAATTATAAAAGCCAGAATATATATATATTTATTTTCCTTAGAATAAATTCAAGAAAATTTAGTAGTCATAAAAGACTATTGAAAACTATAAATTTATTTAGTGTCCGTTCATAAAACGTCGTGTCTGTGACATAATACGTGTAAACCTTGACGAAAATTTGGAAGTTTGTCGGTTGTATTAATTAATGTAGATACCATGCGGGATTTTAGTGGTTGTTTAGGTTTGCTACATTGATTTCAAGAATTAGAAACCATGCGTGAAATGAAGTCGTGTTTATTACTTCGACCGTGTGTATGCTAATTCCATGGGGATTAAATGTTTTCCTTTAACAAATTGAGTGCGAAAACACGAGATATTTATGTTAATCTTCGGCTTTAATTTCCTTTTTTTTATTATTTAAGGTAATAAATTCCAATAGTTTATTACAATTATTTTATTTTTAAATGTCATTCTTGTTGATGGTTTCCGTTAGCTGTGTAGGAGTTTTATGTTTATTAATATGTCGTGTTGTCTTTTTCGTAAATAAATATATTGTTAAGTCGTACGAAATGAATTTCTTTGATAGTAAAATTGAATGATTTTTGTAATATTTGATGTGAAAAATTACAAATTTTGTCGTTTTTTTACGCGTTAACAGAACATAACGTGTCTTGTTAACGTGTACGAGTGTCGAATTTATTATCGGGATGCAATTTTAATAATTGCACACTTATATATATATATATCTATATATAGGTGTGCAATTTTCAACTCTATATATATGTATGTAAGATTAGCAGTGGGCCACTGGGCTCATCCCAAATGACCACTTACTCTGCAACAGGTTGGTAAAACCCGTTCTCGGCTTGTCGGATGGCTAGGAGGGCAAAAATTTGAGTGGGGAGTGCGTCGGTAAGTCGGCAGGTGTCCTTCAGAGACAGGAGACAGGTTTAAAAACAAAACAAACATTTATTTATATAACTAAGCTAGGATACATAACTTCCGAGGGATCGCCCTGAGCTTCCGGGGACTCGAGCTTTTATACGTTATTCGTGGGAAATGAGTCACGTGATCACATGTATATATCAGTTATAATATACACATGTATTCACATGTATATATCAGTTATAATATAGTCAAACCTCTAAACTACGGCCACTGACGGAACGTAAAAAATGGACGTTGTTAGAAGGTTGTTTTTATATATGTTTCAAAAAGAAACGTTCCTGAAAAAATAACCGCCTTTAGGCAACTTTGTATGCATAAAAGAGGCCATTTTAGGCATACAAAATGAACAATACAGAGTTGCCCAAAAGTTAATTAACCAAGATATAATTGTTTTTATATTTTCATAAATTTTTATTGCCTTTGTCTGAAGATTTTGTTGTTATTATTTTTAAACACATTTGTGTGATCAGGTCGAACTTTATCAAAGATATATTACGGTTAACTAACTTTTGGGCCACCCTCTATTTAAAATTTTCTATTTTTTTAATATTTTTTAAAATATAGTCTAAGAAATAGTAATTCCAAAAATAGGATTTGAATTATACAAATTAACAGATTTTTTTTAATAATTCCATAATATTAAAAGATTTATAATAGAAGTTTTTCTATATGAATAATTCATTTACATCAGAGGAAACACCCAGGTAACATCTCTATATGTTTGGACATTGTTAATATTTAATAAAAATAAAAGAATTTCTCCAAGACATGATGTAAAAATTATTGATTAATTGCTAAAAATACACTACTCGATTATATATATGTATATATATTATATAGTTAATATTATTCCTATGGGATTCTATAGAGCTAGCCTATCTAATCAATAAACTGCGATCGTACAGGATAATTCGTTATCTATAAAATTAAGTTAATTGTAATCAAATAATGTTTCCAAGTTATCTAATGAACTGATAACTGTAATCATCTACATTCATTACAATTGCTAAGCATTATAATAAAACTATTCGAAATAAACCACCCTCACTAATACAGAATCCTATTTCGAATGAAATAAAACTGAAATTTTATAAACATAAAAGAATATCTCATTAATTAATTATAATATTTTTTAGTTCCGAAAGGTTTACCGAAAAGCAGTAGGGCCTGATTTATATATAAGCGTAAAACTGCAGTTAAAGGCCTCAGATTTATATATAGACTAAGCTAAAGCTTACTTGTTAGAGTCTCACGCTTATAATTTTTTTTTTTTTTTTAGTTTGAGTGGAAAGGCCTCATATATTATAGTTACAAAAGTCTGAAACTGGCTCTGATGTATATATACAGGGCTGGACTTATGGTCCTGAGTTATAACATATAGCAGGCCCTTCTTATCCCTACACCGTAAGGCAAGTTATTGACTCATAACCAGGCCTTAAGTTACGGCTTTTTTAGCTTATGTGCAAATCAGGTCCTAGATTAAACATTACTACATCATTCTGTTTACTTTTATAATACAGTTAATAAAGAGGTGGGACCAAAAGTAAATTAACCAAGTTTATCTTCGTATGTATCTAAGTGCATTTGTGAATATAAATCTTAAACTGAATTCAGAATCACGTGTGTTTCTTATATAAAAACAGGACCGTCAAGAGGGAGGGGGCTAGAGATTTTTTCCCGAGTCTGGGGAAAAGTTAGGGCTCATAGTAGTTTCTATTCCTATAAAATTAATATTATTTTTATCAACAGAAAATAAACTCTTTATGCCTACTTTTTATTAATAAAGAAACATTATTTGTATTTTATTTTTCCGAAAAAACACAAAGGATAAAGGGACCCGTTTAGGATAAAATGGAGATCCGCTTCGGGCCCCACATAAGCTATCGACGGTCCCATATAAAAGTAATGAAAGTATGCTAAATTAATCGAAGAAGACATTGTTTTTCTAACGGTTAACCGACTACTGGGCCACTCTATATTATATTATATAACTTTTTTATTGTGTTTTTGAATAAATTTCTTTCTAAGTCCTTAAAAATCTACGATATATATATATATATATATATTCAATTTATTGAATAAAAAAAAATAAGAAAAAATCCATAGGTAAAAAGATTCCTTTAGAAAATATCGGTATTAAAGTTTTCGATATTTAATATATCAAAGAAAAGAATGTAACAAAGAGAGCATAAGTAAAAGAGAAAGCAGATTGAAAGCGCTTTCACAAAAGTAGTCAAGCGTTCATTTAGTTTTCCATTTTTGACCTGACAACCGGGTCCTGTGTACTCTTCAAACAAAATCCCAGCTAGCCCATTCTTGCCACTTCACTAGAGAAAACACGAAATACTGCTTAGGATGAAATCGCTTGTCTGAAAGTGGTATAAAGTTTCGAAACGAAAATCAATCAACTGTTCGCATTAACAGTCACTGTAACGTATAATTTGTCTACTCACTTAGTAGGGGCCGGAAATTGCTGCCTAGAGTCCCGGAAATCCCAACAGATGGACACGAAACGTTCTTCAGATGAATGCAAATAGGCATCTTTCGATAAAGGATTCTCCACTTCTGATAAATGGCATCTCCTTCTTGGCTACTTATTACCGTAAAGCACTCCATTCCACCTTTAGTGTGACGTAATAAAAGGCTAATGAACTGTACAGGAATTACAGGAAACGTGCCCTCATTGGTCTGCAATTTGAAAAAATTGTAGATCTATAAATTCCCACTGGTATCCGTCTGCCTGTCTTTCCTGAATCTCAAGAACCGTGTTAGACAGATGACAGGTAACACTAGATATGGAACGAGTGAGGCAGGAGTCCCTAATTAACTATATACAAACTTTTGGTTTGAACCTGAAATCATATTATTTTAATTCAGAAAGTTTCCCTTAGAGTTAGATAGATGACTGGCATAACTCTATTGTTAACTGGAAAAGTATGATATTTAATAAATTCTCTTACTATAAGGCTGCAATTTTCAAATTTTAGACCTAAGCATTCCCATTATCATAGTCCGTTTGGCTGTCTGGTCTTCCTTATCTCGAGAACGTTATTATATAGACGAAAATGGAAACCGGATACGGATGGCTCAGACCCCCAGTAACTATATACGAACACGTCCTGTCGAGACCGGAAGTCACGTGATTTCTAAATTAAAATATGATTATTTTAAATCATTATGATAATTTTCTTCTTTATTAAATCAACATTAAAGTAATTAAATTTATATTTAAAAAATAATTAAAGAATTTTGAAATGTTCTAGTTATATATATTTTCATTTTACTTAATGTTTGATGTGTATAAATGTAATTTAAATTATTTTTTGTATGAGAATTTGTATTAAGGTAATGAAAAATTCGTAAGAGAAAATGATGAGGAGGAGCATTTTCTTTTGGAAAATAAAAACAATTATAATTAAAATCTCGATTTTCTTGTAGAGTGATGCTTAATTAATTGCAAATATATCTCTGTTTATTCGTTATTCTTTCTAAAATTATTAATTATTTTCTTAAAATTTTTATATAAATTAATTTTTAAAAATTGTATTTATTATTAAAGACCTATCAGTAATAATTTTTAGCTAATTTAAACGTGATTATAATTAATTAAATTGAATAATATTCAAATAATTAACGAGGCCATTTTTAAATTATTATTATAATTTTTATCGTCTTATTTAAAATATTAAAACGTTTATTACTGTATAAGTATAATCACTAATATCGGAATTAACTTGCTTTTATTACGAATACAAATTAATTTTTTAATTAATTAAATAATTTAATATTTTCTAATGAGTAGGTCGCGATCTACTAGTTGGGAATGCTTTATTAATGAATTGAAATTCGTTCTTTTCTTTAAGGAATTTTATTAAAATAATGAATTATTAATGTAATATAATCACAAACAACGGTGTATGAATATTCTTACTGTATAAAAATAAATTATTATTACACTTTTATAGCATGTGTATAGAATATTTTAAAGAGAGTAATGATGATGGAGCTAATCAACCTTAATATTTTTGTTTATATTTAAAAATATAACAAAATATTAAACGATTAATAAAAAATCTTCTTGTAATAGTTAAAATGTTATAAAAATTATCATTTAAAGAATAGTTTATTCAGTTTTAATTTAAAATTTATAATTAAAATTTCACAAACATTTAAAATAAATAATCTTAATTTAAATCCCTTTNAATTAAATTAAATTATAAAGAAGCATAATTTAATATTTTCAATCAATTCAAAAATCTTAAATAATTTCCGTTCTTATTTCATAATTTCTGACGAATAACGCTATAAATTTCGGATCCGTTTATCTGTCTGTTCGTCTTTTTTGATTGAAAATCTTGTAGCGCATGTTCGAACGAGTTCAAGTCAATAGTTTTATGGATCGAGTTTAAAGTTGGTAGAATAGTAATTTCTTTGCATAGTCCATCGGGGTGCAATAATTTTTGTTTAAAGTAAACCGATTGAATACAAATTGTGTTGGAAAGACAATGTTCTGTGTGAAGAAACTACAAAATATTTAATTTTAAACACTTTTCTTGCCATTTATTTTAAAATAACATGCAAAATTCTGCTTAATTTATATTATAAAAAAAAAGAAAAACACTAGAAGAAATTTAAATTTTTTCAGAATACTTTTACGTCAATATGACGTCGCTTTTTACTTTTAACAACGAGAAAGTGACAAAAATGACGTGAAATTGACGTATGATTGTACGTTATTCTGACAAAACGAATACACCTAATTCTTAAACATTTATTTTTCTGTAAAATATGCAAAATTTTTGCTTAATTTTCACACTTTAAGTTAAAAATAAAAACTAAGTATTTTAATTTATACAGAATCATAGGATTTAATTAATTTAATCTTAAAATTAAAATAATTGCAAAAATTTAAGTAAGAAAATTAATTATTATGTCGCTATAGACCTGATAATAATAATAATAAAAAAAGGATTTGCATATATGAAAAATAATTGCTAACCATAAAGAATAACGATTTTGACTTATAATGCAAATTCATTTACTTAAGAAATTAGCAGTATGTTAACGAAAAACTTTAAAATTTATTATTAAATCACAGTAATCTTTAAAGGCACTAATTACTGTAATATGATTAAAATGTCTGAAGAAATCTTTACGAGAAAGAATTGTTCTGTATTCATGAATAATCTACGAAAGTAATGAACTGAGACATAAATTATCATACTTAATAATTATCCAAGCGTACTCAAGTAATAATAATAACTTCCAATGGAATATTTTTCAATAAAATGGTTAGAAAATGGAGGGTGGATTTTAACAGAAACGTTCTTCATTACAGTATAAATGATTATATGTCTGTTAGTTCGATCGACATGTACAGTACATTCTTAAGTCAATTTGACGTTATACTTTCAGTTTTGTAATGTGGAATGTTAACGAATGATGTCAAATTTACGTAAAAATGTCCTTATTATCTCAGGTTCGTTTCGGGCTCTGTGGAGTATATTTATGTGTAAGGAGCGAGCCGGAATGAATATGATAAAATTAAAAAATCTCTTGACTTCTGGTCCAAACCGGACGTTTGTATATAGTTAATCGGAGCCTCTCTTTCCATATCTGGTCTAGATTTTCATTTATATAACTCCGTTGAAGAACAGACGGACGGACGGACGATAGTGGAAATGTATAGATCTGCAATCTGAAAATTGCTACACAATAAACCGAGAACGTCACGTGAGAAAAAGGCGTACCTATGACTATGACGTCAAGTTTACCTCATTTTGCACTTCCCCATTACAAAAAAGTATAGGAATGACGTCGAAATGATGTAAAGTGTACACGACCCCGACAAAACGAATGCACTTTATATCTTGCCAAATTTAATATAAGAAAAATGGGATAAGATAAAGTCATTAATCCTGTTTTGAAGAAAGTTATAGTAATAATAAGTAGATTGTTCTATATTATAACGTCATATTATATTTTATGCTGTAATATATCACAAAGAAAAATGACAAAAAGAAATTTGTCAAATTCGTCATTTTATAACGAACCTGAGGCAAAACCGTGTCCTGATGGAAAAGGAATTTTGTATATTTACTATTGGCAAATACAAAATATTTGTCGATGGTACGTAAATTCACTATTGTCAATATAATTTGAATATTTTTTACGCTACAATTCCATGCACAATAAGTGAATAATTATGTACACCTAGTTTAAGTTAATGAATGTAATTTGAATAAAACTATTGTGTTATATTTTGCTGGAAACAATACACGAAGCTCTGTACGTTATATCGTAAACGTATCAAATTCGCGCAATCATATCCAGTTTTAGACTTGTAATATGTAAGAGGCCCTTCCATTACACAAAATGATTTATTACTTTAGTGAAAAGAAGTGAGCATCTAAGGCCCCAAACTACAGGCTACTGTAGATAAATCTGGCTCTGTTTGCAACGCATTCAATATGGAAAAGACGTGTTATCATGCAATATATATATGTATGGTATATTAACAACGACCAATAATAAATAAATATAAAATATGTTGTATTAAGGATGTGTTGTCAATACATCCTTAATACAACATATACGCATAAATATATATAATGTAGTGAATATAATAATGAATATGTGTTATTATATATGTACAGTACATGTTTATTATATGTATACATATATGTACAGTACAGTACATAATATACATATAAGTAACGAGCAATTATTTATTGTGACAACGTCATAAAGCCGGGCTGCAATTTTTCATCATAATGCTCTCAATTTTAGTAGTGGCTTGTCCCTGCACATCATGCTTTTCCTGTTAACAATAAAGCCATGCCCGTCATCTATCTAACTGTTTTCGAGATTAAGGAAAAAAGGAAGAAGAGACAGACAACAGACAGACGCCATTGGAAATTTATAGGTCTACAATTTTTTTCAAATTGTAGCCCAAAAATGTAGTGTATTTAATAATATATAGAATGTAAATATAATGCATTAATATCTGCATTAATACACATAAACATAATTAGTGACATAAAATACAATTACAATACATTTTTTCGATACAATACAAGAATTTCGTGCAGAATTGGTAATTGAAGAAATGGTAAACGTGATTATTTTCAATGATGAATTCATTTCTCTTTTACTAAATAAATTCAATGAACATTTCTTTTTTTGGAACGGTCATTTTAATATTAAATAAGATTTATTCTTTGTCCTTTCTGAAAAATATTTTTCAAAAGAGTTTTTTAATATATTTTAATAAAGTGAAAGCATTAACCAGATTCGCAATAACAATAAAATTGGATTTCGACGAATGCTTTACCAAAAGAATTCCATATCGATTATTTTCTTGTGCTTTTTCTTTATAAGATTTTTATATTTAAATTAATATATAGCCTATATGATATCTTATATCTTATTTTTTAATCTAATAAATAATTATTTATGAAATTACCGTGTACTGAATTAATAAATGGTGCATAGTGATTTTCTGATCACCCTATATAAATTATCCTCCTCAAATACGCCTCAATATGACGTGCGAAGTATATTTTGTGTATTATTCTCTGTAAGGCATCTATATTTTGCGAATCCAGGTTTCCTTTCTCCAGCCTTTTCGAAATGCCAAAGAGCATTAACCAAACAAGGATCCGTCTAAGCACTAAAGAAGATTATTTCAAGTTATCAGCTAAAATAGCAAACAAGATGGATATTATCTTTCATTTTTTATTAACTAAACAATTATGGAGACAGAAAGTAAGAAATTTGACCGCTTCTTAGATTGTCCCAAGTTGGATCAATCCAATCCAACATAGATTATTGGATTGATGGAATAATACCACGAAACAAGTGGGTGATCTGCCGAGTGGGAGGTGTCTCCCGGGAGGATTTTCTATGGGAAACTGTATGCTATTTATGTGCTAGATACGTACAAAAACCTATAAAAATGCACGCGACCAATCCTTAGGGCACGAACCTGTGTTTAGTGATGTCATTCACTCGGTCCCTGGTTGGACTACAGGGAACAAGTACAAATTATTTTGTTAGCCCCTTTTAAATTATATTAAATTAAAACCGTGGTTTATTATTATTACTACTGTTATTATGTATTGAGAGGATGGAAAAGTGAGAGTTAAAGTAGATAAATTTTGGTGCAATACTGTCCTTACCTATACAATATTCTCGATTTTAGAATCTTTTTATATATTTAGGGTTTTAGACACACAATGTCGATCATATTAAATCACTAAACAATGGAGAAAATGGAAAGTCGTATATTCTGTCGCGTGTGTATTAAAACGTGAGCATTTTACATTCAAATTTTCTTGATATACGTGACATTTTACATTCAAATTATTCCTCTCTCTGGATACTAAAATTTAAATACAAATATTTAAATTTAAAAAATCTATCATCTTTCCAATCTTTTTAATGAATACTTACGCAAGAAATACGTGAATATATATTATGCAGTGTATTGTGTACGTGTATTATGCAGGCATTATGCAAAAATACATGCATAACTTACAAGTATGTACGCGTAATAATATAATGTTGTTTATAATGATCGAGTAAAGAAGATTAAAACTACGATGAAGAATGTTTTCAAAGAGTATTTATTAATACAATGCATAAAACTGAAGTATTCATACTGTATATCAAGTGCATTAAATTGCATCATCATGAGATGTTCTGCTATAAACGAGCAATTATTTACTGTGACGTCGTCACAATGCCGGTAGCAATTTTTTTATCACAATGCTCTCGATTTTAATAGTTTCTTGCCCCTATGCATCATACTTTTCCTGTTAACAATAGAGTCATGTCGGTCATCTACATAACGCCGTTCTGGAGAAAATTTTTGAACTGAAATAATATGGTTCCAGGTCTAAACCGAAAGCTCATATATAGTTAATCGGGCCTCCTACTCCTTATATTTCCATATCCGATCTCGCTTTTATCTAACTAACTCCGTTCTCGAGATTAAAGAAGGACAGTCAGACAGATGGATGCCAATCTACATTTTTTGGAAATTGCAGCCGTATAACACTAATTAATATGATATTTTATTACAGATTCTGTATTTTTAAACACGAATTATTCATATTTATAAGCTTATTAGCATATTTTATAGATCTCCTGTCAATGATATAAGATACAAAAGATGCTTCAAGAAAACAAATTTATTTACTAGAAGTAAACTCGAAGACAACGAACCGAAACACTTATCATAAAAGAAGATAATCAGATGTGGCCTATTAATTAAACGTGTTTTTTTTGTTTCTTATTCCTTCCTTCCTACGTCTTCACTCGTTATCCCTGATGAAAATGCACTGAAACAAAGAACATTTTATTCACTACCTTTTCCAGTTGGAACTAATACATTTGAGAAGAACATGAATTGATGTGCAATTTAAAACAATTGTAGACCTATAAATTCCAACTGTCATCTGTCCGACTGTCTGTCTTTCCTTAATCTCGAGAACGGAATTAGATAGTTGATTGGCACGACTCTATTATTAAAGGAAAAGTATGATGCACAGGGACAAGACACTACTATTTTAAGATGGAGAGCATATATTTTAAATTAAATAAATTAAAAATATGATTGAAAATTGCAGCCCGGCATTGTGACTATGTCACAATGAATAATTGCTCGTTAATTAATGTTGAATATACGGAGATAATTACATAAACATTAACTAATTGTAAAAATATGAAAGAACATTTTTATAAAATATTCATTTTATTCCATTTATAACTCTGGTCTTAAGGATATTTTTTATTGTTTATTTCATAAATAAAAGTTCGATTTTAAAATATATTAATTCAATTAGAAGATAGTCATAATAACCTTCTTCTAATGAAGATAGCCATTTAAAATTTTAAAATTCGATTTTAAAATATATTAATTCAATTAGGAGATAGTCATAATAACCTTCTTCTAATGAAGATAGCCATTTACATTATGATTATCTTCTGATGAAGATGATGTTAATTAATACATAATGAACATTGTCGTGTCTTCATTAAATGCCATCAATATTTAGGATCAATTAAAACTTATTTAATGACATTTAATTAACCAAAATTAATTAAATATTATTTATTACACTAATTAGGATGAAATACGCGTAGAAGTGGGATGCACGTCTTTTGTATATATATTTAAATCAAAATTATAATTTTCCTTATATTCGTGTAACAAAGACTTAATTTTTATCTTACATGTGTTTGGGCTGCAATTTTCAAATTACAGACCTATAGATGTCCACTGTCGTTCGTTTGTCCGTCCGTTCATCATTCCTTAATCTCGAGAACGGAGTTGGTCATATGAAAATCGAGACCAGATATGATCCCGATTAACTGTATATGAACTTCCGGTCTAGACCGGAAATCACGTAATTTTCAAATTAAAATAACAAATTCAAAGATGTTGTCCCGTTGCCGAACTAAAAAGTACGTTTATAAAAAGTTAGATCTAAGTGGATGTGACGTCAAGAGGGTTTAGAATTTGGTACACCACGTGAGAAAACTTTCACACGTCATGTGTGACGTTTTTTCCGTCTGAGTGAGTTCTCGAAAAAAGTCACATTCTCAGATTGCTGAATTGCCCTCAATCAAATATCGCTTGGAGTGACTTTTTTCCCCGTATATGTCCGGTTCCAAGGAATATAATTCAAAAATCTTACGAAAATGGCGATCGACTGGTTGGAAAATATTAAAATAACTTAAACTTTAATCATTTTTAAATCATATTTTTGAAAATATATTACTTTTATTTTAATAGATTTCGAAACAATCTCTTAAGATGCACTTGAAACGAGAGAAATACTTTCTAAGCTGTAAAGTGTCAGCAATTTATGTAATAAGATATTCGACTTAATATGAATATTTTCTCCTCTTACTAAAATTTTGTCGTATTTTTCGGAAAATCGGAAAAATTTAATCGAAGATAAGATATTTCGTTTTGCTCACCGCAATGATTCTCAACCGGTAGCTTGCGATCTCTCCAAATAAATAAAATTAGTTTTATATTACAATAGGAAAAATTTAATCGAAGATAAGATATTTCGTTTTGCTCACCGCAATGATTCTCAACCGGTAGCTTGCGATCTCTTAAAATAAATAAAATTAGTTTTTGTGTTTTGAATCTTATATCCTTTGCAATATTTTTGAATATAAAGAATAATCAAAAGTTACAGAATAACAGATTCAACAAGTCTGTGATTTTAGAAAGAATAGTGTAGTAATTTTTTTTAATAATACTGAAACTATTGAAGCCATTTGAAAACTATTCATTTTTTCATGATTTTGTTACTAAAAATCATTAATTTTATCACAGTAAATACTTTTTGAGACATTTAGTAAGTTCATTTTTTTCAAGTTTTCTAAATTTGAGACAATGTATGCTTTTGCTCCTAAATTCACATAGTAATGCAAATCATATAGTATTTTGCTAGTTATTTATACTTGTGGTCATGATTTAACTGTTGATTGATAAAAGTATAAACTATTTATTGAAAAATGTTTTGGATCAATTTAAATAGAGAAAAAATTTAATTTGCTTTATCACAGGGGTGTCCAACCCGCGGCCCGCGGGACACATGCGGCCCAAGGCAAGTTCCAATGCGGCCCAATAAACGTGTAAACAAAACCGACAAATGTTTTAATTTTTTAATTATTTATTTATTTCAACGGCATAAACTCAAAAAAAAAGTTTCACAAAGTCGTAAACCTTTATTCATATTTTATTTNATTTTTATTAATATTTTCTTAACATAATTTTATAAGCTAAAAATGCATTTAAGATATGGAAGCAGTGTCGTTTTCGGTGGCGCGTTATCCAATGTACAGAAAGGGCAATTGCCTGGGGACCCCACCAACAAAGGGTCTGAAACCAATCTTTTATAAGAAAATATTTGCCTTCCTGAAAATCTCTCAAAAAAGAAATGTCTGAAGGCAACACTGGGCACACTAATTCATATTAGCCTGACCTCATAAAGCCATAACGCGCCAATGGTCGTTTTATGCACTTTTGAGACCTTGGGGCATTATATAAATACAGATATAGAACAAAAATATTAGTAACGAGCAGTAAGACCTGCAAGAAGTCGAATTCTTCGGTTATGCCTAGGCATTAATACAGCCTTGTATGGAAGATCGACTATAATAATAATAATTACTGCTTTTAATATTTTTAATTTTAAGAAGAAAATGTTTAATTAATTCTGAAGAAATTCAGGATTATAATCTTAAATAGTTAATTTAACTCATGTTTAAAATTTTATTAATTAAATTAAGTATAAAATTATTTATTTAAGCTTATGTATTTTTAACTATTTAATTATACCGTTTAGTTATGTTATTTTATTTGTTATATTCTTTAATTTATTATTAAATACTCTAAACAATGGTATTAAAGTTTTGTTTAACATTAAACTAAGCAATAAACTACAAAAAAACAGGATTTGAATTAAATTGCATTTTAGTAAGATTGATTAATCTTTTACACAACCTACTAGGTCCAGATTTATACGTAACCTAAGGCCTCACGCTTTCAAATTTATTATTTGGTAGAAGAAAAAGTCTTTTATAAGGACGGATTTAACGCTAAATCCGTCCCTGCTTCATACAAGTTAATTAATTATCCCTTTTATATTCTTGAGAGTTATTTAAAGGGTTAAATAAACAAGTTAACTTAAAGAAAAACAGGTTAAAATAATTTTTTCTTACTTTTATTCGAAATTATTTTCAGGGGAGAAGGGCCCAGCAGTGGCTAAGTGGATAAAATCTACGACCATTGATAGTTTTAGTTGTTATTGCGCACGACAATTAACTGCACATGAATTTTCCGGTATTTCTTCTAAATAGGGGCCAGTTTCCTATAGAAAGTCCTTCCTTTTTAGCAGATCATTCGTGTGTTGCATTGCAATGGCCCATCACTCCACTCAAAGAGGAGATAAAAGTAAAAAAAACAAAGGGTTGTGTATGAATTTTCCGGCTTTTCTTCACGTGTCTAACACCTAAATAGGGGCAAGTTTCGCACAAAAATCTCTCCCCTTTCGAAGATCGTCCACATTGCCTTATTCCATTACTCCACTGATGGGAGAAGAATAAAAAGAATGTCATAAATTTTAAAATTATTATAAGAAGAATAAAAAAATAAAGAAGAATTTTTGATACGATCCACGGAATCATTCAGATAAATAATTCGTAAACAAATAAAGACCAAGAAAATATTCAATATTATTGCATTGATTATATTTATACAAAGACTTATCAAATAAGATAAATCTTAGTGAATAATTCCTTTTTGTTATATTATATTTTAGCAATGTAGCAACTTATATTATCTGCAATCAATCGATAACAAGATTAAATGCTACAAATCGATTCCCTTTACCATTTTGTTGTTGAGATAAATGATAGGAAGATGATTGAATGTCTTACATTATAATAAATACCTGTAGATCATAAATATTAATTTCGAGAATAAAAATCTATTTGAAAAAATATTTCTAGAATTATTTATAAATTATTTTTGATAATATAAATAATATATATTTTGCCTGAAATAAGTTGCTTTTTTTTGTTAAATAATTTATCTTTCTGTTACTAATTTAGGTTCACTTTTATACAGTTTATCACATAGAAGCGTAAATATAGTCGAACCTGTGAATAACGACCACAGACTAGAATGGCCGTCATTCTGAGGTTAATTATAATGATTTAAACTAGGATCTTTCTTGTTGAATACACGAATTACAATGCTTCAACTAATTAAATTCCTTTCATAGTTTGTTGAAGTGATTGACACGGTTAACTGACTTTTGAGTCACCCTGTATTCTATAAATTACTACATAATGACAGCAAGGCTGCACAGAATTGTGACCGTTAGCTGTAAAATATAACAGGCCCTTTTCCTCATCAAATAACGAAGCATGGTAAAAAATGAGGCCCTTTGTCAGGCCTTAAGTGTAGGTTACATAGCTTATATGAAAATTCGACCTTGATTTACAGAAAATTATGGCCATTTATGCATTATTCATCAAGCAAGTGACATAGAAATGCCGAGCAATTGTTGATGTTTACAATTAATTTTATCGAGTATCCTAGAAGCAAAGCATTCGCTAGAAGTAATGGCATTAATATAATCATGAAAATTTCATGAAATCAAAATTAAAATAGGAAAAAAATCGTTCATTTTTCGTGTTTTTAATCCATTATTCCTCACAATTTTATGCATTATTAATTATTATAACTGTCAAAACAATTTAAAAAAGAAATTATCA